>NC_053028.1:451041522-451243823 GCF_003073215.2 Triticum urartu
TCTCTCTTTTTGGATCTCAATACAAAGTTCCCCCCTCTCTTGTGGAGATCTATTCGATGTAATCTTCTTTTGCGGTGTGTTTGTTGAGACCGATGAACTGTGGGTTTATGATCAAGTTTATCTATGAACAATATTTGAATATTCTTTGAATTCTTTTATGTATGATTGGTTATCTTTGCAAGTCTCTTCGAATTATCAGTTTGGTTTGGCCTACTAGACTGATCTTTCTTGCAATGGGAGAAGTGCTTAGCTTTGGTTTCAATCTTGCGGTGTCCTTTCCTAGCGACAGTAGGGACATCAAGGCACGTATTGTATTGTTGCATCGAGGATAACAAGATGGGGTTTTTATCTTATTGCATGAATTTATCCCTCTACATCATGTCATCTTGCTTAAGGTGTTACTCTGTTCTTATGAACTTAATACTCTAGATGCATACTGGATAGCGGTCGATGTGTGGAGTAATAGTAGTAGATCCAGGCAGGAGTCGGTCTACATGTCTTGGACGTGATGCCTATATACATGATCATACCTAGATATTCTCATAACTATGCTCAATTCTGTCAATTGCTCAACAGTAATTCGTTCACCCACCGTAAAATACCTATGCTCTTGAGAGAAGCCACTAGTGAAACCTATGGCCCCCGGGTCTATCTCTATCATATTAATCTTCCAATACTTAGTTATTTTCATTGCTTTTATTTTACTTTGCATCTTCATCATAAAAATACCAAAAATATTATCTTATCATATCTATAAGATCTCGGTATCGTAAGTGACCGTGTAGGGATTGACAACCCCTTATTGCGTTGGTTGCGAGGATTTATTTGTTTTGTGTAGGTGCGAGGGACTCGCGCGTAGCCTCCTACTGGATTGATACCTTGGTTCTCAAAAACTGAGGGAAATACTTACGCTGCTTTGCTGCACCACCCTTTCCTCTTCAAGGAAAAACCAACGCAAGTGCTCAAGAGGTAGCAGCGCCCACTGCTTCAGCTGGCGGTGTGAGGTGTGCAGCGAGGCGCCACCGTCGACGCACATGGCCTCTGTAGCCTTTTGGAACTCATGCTCACCGGACTCGTCGTCCTCATCGTGATCATCATCTTCCTCTTTCTTGTCGCGGCCCCGAGCGGGCCTCTCTTGTTGGTTATCTTTGCCGCGACGACCCCCTTGGCCGCCACGCTACTTACCGGATCCCTCAGCACCATCCTGGCCCTTCTCCTTGTCTCGCCTTTCATATTCAGCCTTCTGCTTCTCAACAAGCAGCTCAACTTGTCGGCAGTTCTGGAGGTCATGGCCCTTGGTGCGGTGGATCTTGCAGTACTGCTTGTCAGAGCCTCCTAGATTGCTGGCGGCCGCCAGGGCCAAGCAGGCGGCACACCCGACAACCTCCTTGCTGGGGTCGCCAGCCTTGGACTTTTTGGCGGCGCCGAGCTCACTGGATCCCTCAACGGAAAGCGCATTCTTGCCCTTGCGCTTCCTGTTGCGGCGTCGGCCCTTCTTTGTCGGGGCGGCGGTGCCTTCGTCTGTGGAGTCGGTTTCCGCACCGACGTCCTCGCCGGGGTACTTCCTCCCCTCTTCAGCTCGAGCACATCTATCGGACAGAACATAAAGTTCGGCCACATCCTTGACCATGTTCATCGCCAACTCTTCATGCATCTTGCGGTTGTGCACATTCTGATGGAATGCGCTGATAACGATGGCGGGATGAACATCTGTGATGTTGTACTGCACTCGACTAAACCTTTGTATGTATTTGCGCAGGTTTTCTCCTTATTTCTGGGGGATGATGTGCAAATCCCTTGCCTAGACATGAGCTTGGTGGCCTCCAATGAAGGCGCCAACAAAATCATGACACAAATCCGACCAAGAAGAAATGGAATCCACTGGCAAGTGCATCAACCACGACATGACATTGGGTTTGAGTGCCAACGGGAAGTAATTGGCAAGCACCTTGTCGTCGCGAGCTCCAGCAGCTTGTATCGCGATGGTGTAGATGCTGAGGAACTCCAACGGGTGGTCTTGCCGTTGTACGTCTCGCCAACATCGGGCTTGAACATGCGGTGGGAGGGCCACTAGAACTGCCGCAGTTGTCGGGTAAAGGCTGGACAACCCACCTTGTAAGGCAGGTCACCGGGGCCCCTCGGCGCCGGGTGGTCCATAGTAGGCCCCGCATGCCGATTTGACTGATGGCGCGTCTCCCATCGTCGTTCTATGGTAGTTCGAGTGTCTTCCTGGGCCCGTTCTCGAAGGACTTGACATTGGTCGCTGCAGGTTCACGGGTCGAACGACGCGGTGGAAACGTTGCCACCGACGTCGGGTCGACGGGCCGGTGGCTGTTGTCGCGGCCGCGGGGGGGGGGGGGAGTGCACCGTGGTTGCAGCGTCGCTGGTCCCCCCACCGCCGGCATGCACCGACTCGCCAAGACGCCGGTGCGAGGGTCCCACTGGGAGCGAGTCGTCTTTGTTGGCGAAGCTGACAAGGCTTCGGATGGTGGCTCTCCACTCGTTGAGCTTCCCCACAGCAGGGGGAAGTCGAGGAGCAGCTGCACGCGCGCCAGCGCTTCTGCTGGCATAGGCGCCGGCGAGATCTGTGTAGAGCGTGATGCGCTCCAACTTCTAACCGGGTTAGAAGGGGCTCTGTCACGGTCACGCGCCGCCTGCACCGGCGTCTGAGAGCGCATGCCGGCCTGGTTCGTCCTACGAGTGGCGCATAGGGCTCTTTCCGCGGCAGTGCCCGGGGGCTCCGGCATCGCGGTGTTGCTCATCGCGTGCGGCCTGGGAAGGGCGCGGCGCGGGCACCAACTGGGATGTCGTAGAGGCTGCTGCACCGCCCATGGGTAGCACGGCCCCAGCCCCGGACCCAGCGGCACGTGGCTCGTCGTCTCGGATTCGGACGACGCCGCTCGCCTGGCTCTGATTGCCAGAATGTCGTGGATGCTTGCGAGCCACGTCTTCGGCCCCATCCGTGGGCACCCAGCCGTCTGTTCGCGCTGGCGCGGACGGACCGGCCCCAGACAAGCCAATCGCCATGATCCCCTTTCTCTTGGGGGCCATGGTGATGATGAAGTCGGTGTGCTAACCTTCAACCCGGATTTTCACAGCTTGTGCCCCCTACCTGGCGCGCCAAAGATGTCGGGGGAAACGACACCTATGGGATCACGAGGAATCCCTTTTTGCTACTGTTGGCGGGTGCGGGGCTGTGGAACGAGCGGGATTGAGAGATCAAAGCGGGGGGGGGGGGGGGGGGGGGGGGGGTTATCCAGGTTCGGGCCGCAAGTGATGCGTAATACCCTACTCCTGCTGGTTTCTGTTTATCTGGTGTTCTTGGACTAGCTACAAGGCGTGCAGGGTCCAAAAAATCCGAATCCTCCCTCAGTACGTCGCGGGCCTCCTTTTATAGCCAAAGGGGCTGCCACAGTGGCACATAGGAGGTGGAAAGTTATACAGTAGTCGAGTCTATCTCCTGGCACCGTAGGACAAACGCATTTAATACGCTGCCGACGTGCCCTTCTTGATTTATCAGGGACGACGAGGAAGCTCGCCCCAACTGTCACCGCCTCGCCTGGCTTCGACGCGCGTCCGAACTGACGAGGCGTGTAGCGCCACGCTGGCTAGCTGCTAAGTTGGTGCAGTTGCAGAGTCTTCACGAAGATCTGCATGCCACCATGTAGGTGCTTGCCGAGTCGGCCTAGAGGCCGCACGTCGCCACATAGGTGCCTGCCTAGCTGGTGGGCTGGCAGCTGTATGGGAACGGCAGTGGAGTCTTGGCAGATGTGGGCCTGGCTGCGGCCCCGCGAATGTCTTTGGCAAGAGTCTTGTCGGGGCCTCGGCAAGGGTCTTGCCGTGGCATCATGGTCGTCCCCGGCAAGGGTCTTGCCGGGGGTCTCATGGGTATCCTTGGCGAGGATCTTGTAGAGGATCGTCGTCTTCTGGTTACCATCTAGTCTAGTGTGCTTCTGGTCTTCACAGAGATCTGCATGCCACCATGGAGGTGCCTCCTGAGCCTCGGTTCCAAAGTGGTTGATGGTGTTGGAACTCTTGGGCTCAAAGGTGGCGGCTCCGCTGGTGTTGGGCAAGTTGCCCCGGCAAGGTTCTTGCCGAAGCTGTGGAGGCTGCCCCGGCAAGGGCCTTCCCGGGGGAGCTCACCTCGCCCTTCTGCTCTTCGTGTTTCTGTCTTAGCGTTGCTCTGGTTGTCTTGTGGCTTTGCTTCCTTCCTCTGCCCCGCTGGGTGTGGCCGCAGGCGCGGCTCCAACTGCCCGCGCACAAGTAAAGTGGTACAAAATAGGACCTCTCCTTTTGTGCACCAACAGTACTAATTTTGTTAGTTGGAAGCATAAGATGGAATTGCATATTCTTGGTCATAACCCCGCTGTTTGGGCTGTTGTTCAATAAAGGCTTGCAAGATGAATTCTTTGAGCATGGTAGAGAACCAGATCGTGAAGCGACCGCAAAAGAATTGAAGATGTTGCAATACAATGCTCAAGCTTGTGATATTTTCTTCAATGGTTCGTGCCCCGAGGAATTCAACAAATTAGGCGCCTTGAGAATGTAAAGGAAATTTGGGATACTTTGGTTGATATGCACGAAGGTACCGAGTCCGTCAAGGAATCCAAGTTGGATGTGATTCAAAGTCAACTTGACAAGTTCAAGATGAAGGATGGTGAAGGAATCGCTGAAATGTACTCTAGACTTGCTCTCTTCACATATTAAATTGCTGGCTTAGAAAGTGAAGAGATGACCGACAAGTTCATCATCAATAAGATCCTTAGAGCCTTGGATGGTAAATATGATACCGTGTGCACATTGATCCAAATGATGCCCAATTACAAAGACCTCAAGCCCATGGAAGTCATTGGAAGATTTGTTGCTCATGAAATGTCACTCAAGGGTAAGGAGGAGCTCGACAACAAGTCAAGTGGTGCATACAAAGCTTCAAGTGATGCTCCTACAAAATCAAGTGACAAGCTAGTCTCCAATGAGGAATTAATCCTCATGGTGAAAAACTTCAACAAATTCTACAAGAGCCAAAGCTAAGATAGAAGCTCTAGATCAAGGTCCTGCAATGAGAAAAGATCTTCCAGTCGTGATCATAATCGCCACAATTGTGGAAGACCCGGACACTACTCCAATGAGTGTACGACACCTTACAAGAAAAGAGAAGACTTACCTAAAAGGAGAAGTAGAAGAGATGAATCACCTCATAGAGAGAGAGAAGGAGTAGAGATGATCGTTACGAACCAAGACCCTCTCGAGGAAGCAAGGATTTGGAAAGGAAAGACAAGTCATCAAAGAGCTACACAAGGTGAAGACATCAAAGTTCATGTTGGTGAATGGGTTTCCAGCTCCGACTCCGACACTCACTTCGACCCAGACTATACTCAAGATGAAGGTGCTTCCGGTCTTGCACTAGTGCCATGCAACTCCCATAGAATATTTTATTCACCAAATGAAGGAATTGGAAGATGCTTCATGGCTAAAGGCCCCAAGGTATCACACCCCGAGTATCTTGATTTCAATAGTGATGAAGATGATTTGCTAGGTGATGATGATTTGCTTGTTGATAACACTAGTGATGTGAGCTATAATGCCTTGCTAGTAATCATGATAGTCAAGATGAAACGAATGACAATGCTAAGACGGAGATTGAACGTCTAACTAAAGAACTAAACACTGTTAAGTTAGCTCATGAAACAACTCAAGAGGATCATAGAGAGCTCCTAAGAACTCATGAGAAGCTACGCTTCGAGAAGCTAAATTTAGAGCAAGAGCATGAGTTTCTAAAAGCAATCAATAGTTATGACGTTATTCATGGCAATGATAATTTATATAGGAATTATGTCTGTGACATGTAGAGCAACTCCTGCCTGCATCTACTACTATTACTCCACTTCAAGAGCGCTTCTATGCTTGCCTCTCTATGTATTAAGTTCGTACAAATAGAGTAATGCGTGAAGTATGATGACATAATGTAGACAGAGTAAAACCAAACAATGTGATTAAACCCCGTTGTTTTCTCCTTAGTAGCAACAATACAATACGTGCCTTGCTACCCCTTCTGTCATGGCGTGAGGACACCTCAAGATTGAACCCACTAGAAAGCACCTCTCGCACTGAAGATAAATCAATCAGTTGG
The DNA here is from genome assembly GCF_003073215.2 of Triticum urartu. Taxonomy (NCBI): domain Eukaryota; kingdom Viridiplantae; phylum Streptophyta; class Magnoliopsida; order Poales; family Poaceae; genus Triticum; species Triticum urartu. The sequence continues at coordinate 451,047,653 of NC_053028.1, forward strand.
CCAAACCAAATGGATAGATCAGAGAGAAATAAAAAGCTATAATAATCATGCATAATAAAGTTCATAAAAGACTCAATTACTTTCAATGAATAATCTGATCATAAACCCACAATTCATCGGATCCCAAAAAACACACCACAAAAGAAGATTACATCGGATAGAACTTCGAGGAGAACATTGTACTGAAGATCAAAGAGAGATAAGAAGTCATCTAGATAATTACTATGGACCCGTAGGTCTGTGCTAAAATACTCACACATCATCGGAGGTGCAACAAGGTTGATGTATAGGCCCTCCGTGATTGATTCCCTCTCCGACAAAGTACCAAAAAAGGCCTCCAGATGGGATCGCGGAATAATAGAGACTTGCGGCCGTGGAAAAATTGTTTCGGGTGGCTCTCTTTTGGTTTTGGGATTTATGAGAATTTATAGAAGCAGAATTAGGTCAAATGGAGTTATGTGGGGCCCACAAGCTCAGGTGGCGCGCCCCCTGGGGGCGCGCCGTGTGAGGTTGTGGCTGTCTCGTACATCTTATGGCCTCCTCCCGAAGCTTTTGGGGCCCCTTTTGGTCCTGAAAAAATTACCGTAAAGTTTCATCATGTTTGGAATTCGTTTGGTATTGATTTTCTGCGAAACAAAATAATAGGCAAAAATAGGAACTGGCACTGGGCGCTGAATTAATAGGTTAGTTCCCAAAATGGTATCAAATAACATGATTTCCACCAACCAAATTGTGGGGGATGAGAGAGGTTACCTCAAGGGATGAAAATGCCTCCAATTCACTGGACAAACGGGGCCAATCTGAGAGAGATTTGAGTGGGGTTTGAATGGGGGGAGAAAGGGAGGAGGCCAATAATTCAGGGAGGAGGGAGAGTGGGGGTGAATAAGTGGGTGTGTAGCCCACCTGCGGCCCCTAGCCACTTACTCGTTCATGGGTCTACCGACGAAGGCCTGGCGGTAAGGTAAAGGGCCTACGGATGCTGGCTATAGCGTTGGGCCCTTTTTTGCCACATTAGCGTGGTTCTGGGCGTCAACTAGTCCTTACACCAGGGCCTCGGGAAATACGTAATGTACCCTTAGAGCGTCTACAGGCGTGGTCACCAAATATGGTCCCTGAAACGCCCGTGGACGCGCCCGGACACATCTGCAGGCACTGACTAAGCCCTCCCCAAATAACACTCTCTACATCCGAACACCTCATATGTCAAATCTGAAAACCATACAAACAACGCAAACAAAACATCTACGTAGAACGTAGATCAACTATCCTCGACTATGCTACTTGTTGTCGTTGGAGATGTCCACCATGCTCATTCCGGGCTCCGAGTACATAGGGGACATACGCAAGTCCGGCTCCTCCTCTGCCTCTACCTCCATCTCCGCTTCCACCTTGTCGAAGAGCGCATCGTTCGTCGACTGTTCTTGCTGAAGGAAGCGCCGGTTGGATTCCACGTACGCATCATCCTTAATGGACTCCATGATGGTTGTCTGCTCCGCCATCTCCGCTGCTTGGGCGACGACGAACTCCACCATGGCCTCCTCTATGGTGAGGCCCGCAACCGGTGTTGGCTCCTCCTCCATCTTGGCCACGTCCGCCTCCTCCGGATCCGCCTCCTCCATGGGTTCTGGCTGCAGCTTCCCTCCCCCTCATCCTCCTCCGGCTCCGGCAAGTCCGGAGGCAGGCCCGTTGCGATCCGAGCCGCGTTCGTCGCCTGGATCTCCTCCTCGATCTAGAAGCGGCGCTCCGGTGTTAGCATAGCGTAAGTGGTCTTTTTCTGTCAGGCCATGTCGTACGACAAGGAAAGAGGAAGGTGGAGACGGAGAGATATGTGCTCGGGATGGCAGCTCGAAGAGGGAGGAAGAGGTTGTGGCTAGGGTTGGGGACGCCGTCCGGCTTAAATTGCCGGATTTTGGCCTCGGACGACGAGCTGAAGTGGCCCACGCGACGTTCACACGCCCATCGGAGGAGACGTTCGACAAACTGTTGGGTTTTCGAGTGCTTCCGTGTGGGACCCAGCCGCCAGTCCAACGTGGCGGACGCGCCCATGCATCTCTATATCCGCTCCATATTTAAGCTGAATTTGAGGTGTGTCGATTAGCCCTGGTGTCCGAGGGTCGTTTGAGATGCCCGTCTGGATCGGCTTTTTTTACCGGTCATTGATCGGCGCGTCCGCCCCCGACGAGAGGAGGCGCCCGGCTGTAGATGCCCTTAGAGCAACTCCAATGGGGCGACCCATTTCGTCCGCTCGCGTCCGTTTGGGTCGGCGCGGACAAAAGAGGCGGCCCAACGCACCAACCCAAACGGACGCGCGTCCGTTTTTTGTCCACGGGTGACCCAATCCAGGCCCAATTTTGAGCCGGATTTGCGTCAGCGCGGACACGAGACGGACGCGCACGCGCGCCTACTCCTCTCCCTGGGCCCGCCGGTCGGTGGGAGCCACCACCATTTCCCCCCCTTTCCCCCCAAAAACCCCCCCCCCCCCCCCCCCCCCCCCCCCCAACCAGCCATGGAGGACGCCATCAACCTCGACCTCGAAGCCGCTGCCGGCCTCGCCTCCCTCGCCTCGTCCGGCGTCGTCGCCCCCTTCGGGAAAGGCAAGCCTCGTGCCCCGCGCAAGACCGCCACCTCGACCAAGACGAAGAAGGCGCTGACGCCCGAACAGAGGGCGAGGGAGTCTTCCAAGAGGAAGGGCCGGAGGCACACCGCGGATGCGAGGGATGAGGCCGCCGCGCAGGCCGCCGCCGTCACCGCCGCGTAGGCCGCCGCCGTCGCCGCCGCGCAGCAGGAGTTCACCAACGCCCGTGTCGCAGCGGCAACGAGGGAGGCGCTCTACATGCTAGGGGTAAACCCTAGACAGCACAACGTCCTCCAAGCCGTCGTCGCCGCGGCCATTACCGGCTCGTCGGCGTTTCCTCGGATGGTGATGCCCGACTCACCCCGCGCGTCCGCTTGCAACCCGGTCCCTGGCTTTCACGTCTACCCGTAGGCCTCCCGCCTCTCCGGGGAGTGCTCACCCGACGTGAGCGGGGTCGCGCCTTCCATGCTCATGCCCGCGCCCATCGACCTCAACGCCACCCCGGTGGTCGGTGGCTGGTCGTCCGGCGGCACGAGGAAACGCGCGTGACAGACGTCGGCGGGCGGGCTCCCGGACGCCCGTAACCTTTTTGAGGAAATGCCGTCTGCCATCGATGAGGACTACATGCAAAACCTCATCTTCGAGGGTGGTGCACCGGGCGCTGGCTACGATCCTGACGAGACACAAAGCCAGGACGGCTGCGGGGCATTCACGCCGGCCGCTGGCTATGATCCAGATCAGGCGGCCTTCATGCGTGATCAGGTTGGCATCGACCTGGACGGCTTCCCCCTCGACCACGAGTTCCCGGAGGACTATGTGCTAGAGGAAGAGGACGAGTGCGACATCGAAGTGGAGCCTTTGTTTGAGGACGAGCTCGACCAAACCGTCGGTACTAAGCCGAAGCGCAAGAGCAAGCGCACGAAGGCGTACACACCTGCGGAGGACAAGCTTCTTTGCGAGTGTTGACGAGACATCGGACAAGACCCAAAGATGGGCGTCGAGCAAAAGCATTCGTCCTTTTGGACTCGTGTGCACCGCGAGTTTCATGAGCGCAAGAAGTTTCCACCTTACCAATTTGTGAGCACGCGCGGGTGGGTCTCCATTTCCAAGCGGTGGAGGGTGATCCAACAAGAGTGCAACATGTTGTGCGCCACCCTTGAGAGCGTCAAGGCCCGCCCCGTGAGCGGCATCGGCGTGCAGGACATGGTATGATAGCAAGCAAGCCGCCCTCTTTTGTGCCATCAAGATCATCCTTTTACGTCTTCATTTGCTATCACTTGCCCATATGCTTGCATGATAACATTTTGTAGGCATTTCAAGCTTTGGAGGCATTCAAGGTTCAACACAATGGCAAGTGCTTCAACCTCTCCCATTGCTATCGGGTCATCAAGGACGAAGAGAAGTTCAAGGCAAAATATGCCGCAATCAAGGCACGTGGGGGGAAGGGTGCCGTGGAGGATGTTGGGGAGGGTAAGCCGGCACGGCTGCGGGGGAAGACCAACTCCAAGAAGGAGGCCAAGCGAGATGCGTCCACCAACGCCTTGATCGCAAGCGTGGACGGCATGATGAATAAGAAGGACTCAAGGGAGGAGGAGCGCCGGCGTTTCAAGGCGGAGCAAATGGATGCTTTCATGGAGATCCAAAGGAGGAGGCTTGACCTTGACGCCGAGAAGCAACCCAAGATGTTCAAGCTCGAGGCGGAGAAGCAAACCAAGATGCTAGAGATCGAGGCCGCCAACGCCAAGAGAAAGGCGAAAGAAGTGGCTCTTGCAAGCATGATGACCGGGGTGGAGATCATGAAGGTGGATCTCAACGCCTTGTCGCCAAGGAAGAGGCCGTGGTTCGAGAAGATGCAGGCCGACATGCTCAAGTTCGACGACGAGTGATCTATGGCGTCGAGGGCCATCTTTTTTGTATGCCGGCAGGTGTGCCGGCATGACCACGGGAGCCGCGATGGCGTGGTCGAACTCAAGTCCCACCATTTTTTGTGTGCAGGCATGTGTGCCGGCCGGCTGGTGAGTGCGCCAGCATGAACTGTGGTATTTTCTGAAGTCGGCATTGTATACCGGCGCTAGCATGGTGCCGGCATGAGACATGGTCGCTGGCATGATCGGCCGCGGACCCTTTTTATTTAAAAGTTGAATGCGGACATGAAATGCGTCGGCGCGTTGCGCGCATTGCCGACCCAAATGCAAAACTGGGCGGACGCCAGGCGGGCGACAAAAAGCAGAAAAATGCGCCGTCCGTTTGGGTCGCCCCATTGGAGTTGCTCTTACCGTCACAATTACTGCTTTACCCAAAAGGGTCTGGTCTGAGCAAAGTTTGGATCAAATCGTGCTAACCTTGGACTAAACGGTTAAAACTGTGATTTTGGAGAAATGTATAGGTCCATGGATGATATGAAGGGAGAATGAGGCTAAGGTTCTGGTCAGGTCATCTCATCTGCACGTTCGTAGGGTACCACTACATAACAAGATCTGTCTCCTTAGAGCATCTCTAGCCACGCCCCCAGGAAGGCCTCCCTAGGCGATTTTCTCACGCCGGCACCGAAAAAACGGCCCAGTCGCGCCCCAGGAGCCCGATTTTCACCTGCCTGGGCCGAAAACAGCGCCGGCGGACCCAGGCCAAACCCGGCGCGCTGGGGGGCGCACGGGGGCGCTGGGGCGAGCTGTTTTGGCGCGAAAAAGCCGCGGGTCAGCCGCGTCAGTGACACGGCGCCTCGTCTTCCCCAACGACCTCGGTTCCCGTGGGGAATTAATGGCAAGGCTGCCGCCGGTCAGCCTTGCCATTGATTCCTCACGGGCGGCGCGTCACGGGACGGCGCGCCGACGCCTCCCCTCCCTCGCACGCGTTCACACGAGCGCGGCGCGGCTATATAGCCGGCGGCCTCACTTGCCTGTGCCCACACCAGCCTCGCCCCTCGCCGCCGCCTAGCCCCTCCCTCTACCTCTCCCGACCGCCGCCGCCCAGCCCCTATCTCTCCCTCTCTACCTCTCCCGAGCCCGTCGCCACGGCAGAGCGTTTCCCCGGAGACGAGGCGGCGGCCAACGGCTTCGGCCGCCGTTCGCTGCGCGAACATGAGTCCTGGCTCTTGTTCCAGGCGAACATCCCGGCGCCGCCGGACATGCGTGCCGGGCCGACGGGGTGGAGGCTCAGCGACGGGGGAGTGCCCGTTCCCCCATTGCCCGACACTGTGGCCAAGCCAAATTACTTCGCCGGGGAGGTCGAGGTCGTCCACGCCTCCCTCACCGACGGCCAACTCTCCCTCCCCCAGTACGCCGCCGACAACCACACGGCTTGGGCGGCGTACTTCGAGCACCGCCAGCGGCAGCGGTTGGCGTCCACCAACGACGCGCCGGTGGTCGGCGGCCAGAAGAACAGCGAGGGGCGCCACCTGTGGTGGGGCGTCCCCGGCCGCACACTCAAGGGCGTGCTGACGCACCTCGAGGGCGGCAACAACCCACCGTTGGCGTACCCGGCGAGGGCGGCCGCCCCGGCGCACCACCGACGGGCCGGGCCATGGGCGCCAAGGAGGTTCGGGTCCTCCACCTCTTCTTCATCCTCTCGATCTTCCTCGCACTCCTCCGGTGCCCCGGCCCTGCTCGGCGTCAAGGCCGAGCCTGCAGCGAAGACGCCGCTCGGCCGGCGCACTCGCAGCACCGGCATCGTCATCAACGAGGGCGGCCGGCGTGCCTCCTCATCGGATCCTCCTCCGCGCTTCGTCAAGTCAAAGACGGAGCCGGGGCTTGCGCCGGTGAAGACGGAGCCGGGGCTCGCGCCGGTGAAGACGAAACTCGACGACGATGACGCGGCCCTGGAATGGGCGCGCAAGGACTCCATGGCGATGAAGAAGGAGCGCATGGAGAAGACGAAGGCGCGCCAGTGCGCCGCCCTGCGCCGCTTCGCGGAGCGCCGACGCGGCCGCGGCGAAGGCGGGGTCGTCATCATCTGCGACAGCGACGACGACGACGCGCCACCGCCACCAGCCCGTGTTGGCGACGCCGGTCAGGGGTCTACCAGGGACGGCCGCGTCGAGGAGAAATCCGACGACGGCGGCAACGATGGCGACTACTCGGCGTTTAGCCAGTTTCTCTTTTAGTTTATTAGTTATCTATTTTCCTATGTAATGAAAACCGGCGAACATGTCTAATATATGCCCAAGTTTGCCGAAATTTATCGTGTTTTGCCAAACTTCGCCGAACTGTGCCGAACTTTGCTAAACAAATTTTATTTTCAAACGCGCCTGAGGACGGCCCTGGGGCCGGCGGCTGGGGACCACCTCGCCCCCAGGCTCAATTTTTAGGCCGGCTCACCTCTAGACGGCGATTTTAGGCGCCTCCTGAGGGCAACAGCTGAAGATGCTCTTATAGGTAGTACGTGCGGGGCGTCCAAGAGCTGTGCAGGCAAGGTCCATGGTTACGAGTGCCCCACCATATGCCATCCACTCGATCGATGGACGGATTGGGTTGGGTGCACGTGACGCTGCTTTGCCTTCATATATGGTTGGTCTGCTCTGTGCGTCCTCGTCGGGTTTGGGTTAACACTTGCCTGAACTTGAAAAGATCGTGACACTTGTTTGCTAGTACTCTCGCAAGAGGATTAAGATAATTTGGAGGTTTGGAATGGCAGGGCGGGCGCGCGCACTGGTGAGGTACCTTTGCTGTTGTGGGTGCAGCCGATGGTGTGGTGGTGGTGCGTCGCGGCAAACGAGGCAGTGGGCACGGGAATTGATGCTGGACGCGAGCCGACCGGGTGACTGCCGCCTTGGCATGGACGGCTGCAGACCGCACCGGGCATCGCCTTCGCTGGCACAGCCAACACGCTTGACATGTCATCGTACTGTGTTTTTCGTGGTACTACTAGTAGCTGGACTAGACGACTAGTCACTGTGCTCTTCCATAAGAGTCGCCAAGATGCAAAAGTAGGGAAACAGGCGACTTTTTTTTTCTTCCGCGTCGTAACTTTGGAATGAGGTCTTCTGTCTTGGCGCCAAAATATACGAAGCTGTGTATAATAATTATACAATAGTCTTCAGTCTTTGTCACTATACGAAAAGAAATTATTTCCCCAAACGCAGTTCCAATGCACGCTATGTACACACGGTATGCAGTGCACAGTGGTGGGTGCTTTGTTGGGCCTCCCAATGGGTCTGCGGCACAGACAGGACATGCGTAACGCATCTCCGGCCGGCGCACTCAACGCAACTGTTGGCGTTGGGACTCTGACGATTCCGCCCTGGGGGGACGCCAAAAGGCCATTCTTTTTCCCTTCGAGCTCGATCTCCCATTCATGGGCATGCGGCCTACCGGTTTGCCACTAATCTTTCGGTCAAATCCCGGTCAAACCAATCGTTTCCATCGAACCCCATCACGTGCTTTCTGCAGCGGCAGGCATATAAAAAGTTAAGCTCAACTAATTGGCGAGTATTTTGAGCTATAGCGCCCGCGGGGAGCCGATTGGCCCTGGCCTGAACACAGAACAGGTTAGTTGTACTGCATGATGTGATGGTGCCACTGCATCCGCATGCATGCATAGCTGTACATGCCAGTTCTGCTCTCTCCCAGATATTCACGGGAACTTGTTGGACATGCATGCATGCATATGCACTCGCCAGCCTGCTACGCTGCGCGATGCTGCACTCCTTTATCTGCGTAATATCCTTTTTTTCACCAAAACTTGCATATCATTCCATTAATAGAAGTCGTTAGAGCGAGTAGAAGATGTTGTACAACACATGATACGGCCGTAAGAGCCATGAATATGATGCCCGAAGCAGTGAGACATGGGATGCTCGCAGGGCTGGCTCAAAGGCTGGGCAAACGGGGCGCCCGCCCTGGGCCCCCAGCCCAGATACTATTTCCTCAATAGTATAGGTAGGAAGCCCAGAAAAACAACAAGCGTAAAGAGGGCTCGTTCAACATCGATCTTTCTCGTGCTCCTCGACTCCTCTTCCCCAAATCCCAGACTCCCAAAACAACGCCGTTGTTCCTGTGCGACTTCGATTCCAAGATCGCCGCTGGCCATTAAAGGCAACTAAAGGCGCAAATCAGCTCCCCAATCGGCTATACTTCCTTCCTCAACGTACGTTCTACTCATTACCCATCAGCTAGACGTTGGAGACTTGGAGACGGTACGTGTTCTTCTTTTCTTTCTCCCCATAATCTTGTTTCTTTTTTCAATTAAATAGTTGTGCCCTCCGACGATTCCACATCTCTTCTCCTTATCTTCCCCTCTCGAGACTTCACTGGATCTAAGTGTGAGTGCTTGGAAGTCGGGAGATTAGGAGAACTGCTGAACTAAAGAAGGGTGGATATCGGTGTCAAAACCGGCGGATCTCGGGTAGGGGGTCCCGAACTGTGCGTCTAAGGCGGATGGTAACAGGAGACAGGGGACAAAATGTTTTACCCAGGTTCGGGCCCTCTTGATGGAGGTAAAACCCTACACCATGCTTGATTAATATTGATGATATGGGTAGTACAAGAGTAGATCTACCACGAGATCGGAGAGGGTAAACCCTAGAAGCTAGCCTATGGTATGATTTTATGTTGTAGTTGTTGTGTCCTACGGACTAAAACCCTCCAGTTTATATAGACACCGGAGAGGGTTAGGGTTACACAAGGTCGGTTACAAAGGAGGAGATACACATATCCGTATTTCCTAGCTTGCCTTCCACGCCAAGTAGAGTCCCATCCGGACACGAGACGAAGTCTTCAATCTTGTATCTTCATAGTCTAACAGTCCGGCCAATGGAGATAGTCCAGCTGTCTGGAGACCCCCTAATCCAGGACTCCCACAGTAGCCCCTAAACCAGACTTCAATGACGATGAGTCCGGCGCGCAGTATTGTCTTCGGCATTGCAAGGCGGATTCCTCCTCCGAATATACCACGGAAGAATTTGAATATAAGGATAGTGTCTGACCCTGCAAAATAAGTTTCACATACCACCGTAGAGAGAATAATATTTCCGCAAATCTAATTTGCTGACTTGTTTTGGCAACACGACATTATGTCATGGCCCGGTGATTATTCGAACCGTTTTCTTTAATTAGCCCCGCACATAACGCGAGGCAGTTTTATGACACGTCTTGCCAAAGCAGAGATCGTGTCCCCTTATCACGGGATTCTCATCAATACGGGCATGGGTAACCCAACCGCGCCATCGATTACGGCGCTCGGGGGATAAGCGAGTTTTACCAGGCTATTGGGGACGCATAGTTTCGTCCGCCCATATAAAGGGATAAGGATTCACCTTTTCACCCATGCCTTCTTCCTCCTTTGCTCATTCGTTTTTGCACACTCGAGCTCTAGCACCCAAGTCCACATCCCTTCCCTCAACCTTCTCCAAACATGTCCGGAGCGGGAGGCAAATGGATGGCTTCCTCCGTTACGGAGGGACATATCAAGAAGCTGCGTGGAGCCGGATACTTAGCCGCGAATATCGCGCATCAGCTGCCTGCTGCGGGGCAGATCGTCCCTACCCCGAAACCTCACGAGAGGGTAGTTTTCCTCCACCACTTCCTCCGCGGACTGGGGTTTCCCCTCCATCCATTGGTCCGTGGTCTCCTCTTCTACTACGGGCTGGACTTTCATAACTTGGCCCCAAACTTCGTCCTCAACATTTCGGCGTTCATCGTCATGTGTGAGGCTTTCCTCCGCATCCGGCCCCACTTCGGCCTGTGGTTAAAGACCTTCAATATCAAGCCGAAGGTGGTAGGAGGCCAACAAGCAGAATGCGGCAGAGCCATGGTGGGCAAGATGCCCAACGTTATATGGCTTGAAGGCTCCTTTGTGGAGACAATAAAGGGATGGCAATCGGCGTGGTTCTACATCACCGAGCCGCGCGACGCCAAATGGGCGGCGACCCTCAAGTTTCGATCCGGATTCCCTACACGGCTCACTTCCTGGAAAGAGAAGGGCTTGTCGTGGGGTTCATCGGTGGAGTTGGACGGACTCCAGAAATGTATCCGGAGTATGGCAAGCAAGAAGCTCAAGCTTGTCAACATAGTCCAGATTATGCTCATCCGCCGGATCCTCCCATGTCAACAACGGGATTTTAACTTGTGGGAGTTCGACCCGGCCCAGCACCAGACTCTGAGCGAGCTCTTCGATACGATGCACAAGGACGTCTGGAAGGTGCCGTTCAAGGGCGCCGAGGTCCCTCCTTCTCTCGCCGAGGACCACTGACTAGGCGCAAAGCGCCTAGCGCGTTCGGTGAGTTCAATACGTCCCGTAGGACATTTATTTCCCCTAGCTTAATCATGTGTGGGGTCTAATCTCCATGCCTTTGATAGGACTGGGTGGAGACGTCGGGGCAAATTAACTATCCGGCCCCTTTGCCCTAAGACACTACGGGCGCTCTCCTGACGGAGATGCTGACTCCGGCTCCTTACAAGGTGCCGGAGAAGACCAAGAAGGCCAAGGGAATCCGAAAGAGTTCCCGACACCAGGCGTCGTCGGACTCACCGTCCGATGACTCTGCGGCGCACTCCTCCCTCGAAGACGAGGAAGAAGAAGAAGATGCTCCCCCTCCAGTCGGGGGAGATAAGAAAAGGAAGGCCGCCCCAACTGGGGGGGGGGGGCGAAGGGTCCAAAAAGGGAAGGACTCTCCTTCCGGACAGTTCCACCACCGCCGACGAAGGCGAAGACGAGTGGTTGCCCAGGGCCAAGCCCCTAGGGAGATCGTAAGTATTTGGATACCAGAGTAACTCATAGCATTCCTTTGTCGCACTGCTTTCCCTAACGCCGAACATGATTATGCAGGCCGCCACGAGCCATTATCGATGTATCATCGTACGGCTCCCTGGGCTCGTCGGACATGGATAGCGATCCTGTCCCGACTGCCACCTCCCCTCATCCTACGGACGACGCCAAGGTGCTGTCTTACGAGGCACCGGGTCGAGGGGAGACAGTCCCGGAGGCGCCTCAAGGCGGCCTCCCGGACTCCGGGAGCCGAGGGGACAAGGCCCCTAAGAGCTCCAAGTTCGGCCCTTAGCCGAACACCACGCTGAAACCTCTAGTGGTTCCGGGCTCGGGCAGGCGGCCTCCTTCTAAGAGGGGCGAGACGCCTGTACCGGTGACCTCTGTCCATCCAGAGGTGCTGGATAATCTGCTGGAAGCGCTTCGCAGCGCTTCCATCGACGAGGAGCACCGCACTATCATGAGTGCGGTGATCCAGAAGGTTCAGTCCGCTAAGAGCGGATTGACTGAAGCCTGTGCCCGCCTTCTAACATGCTTTGAGGTAAGTGTTTGAAATATAGGAAAATATTACCGCATAGACAGTAGCCCCTGATGCTCTGTTCGGTGTTCACAAAGAAAAGCCGAACAGAGGATCAAACAATATCGCATGAGTCTAATATGAGTATGTCAATATGCGTATGCAGGCTTCGCTGCTGGCGTCCGCCGCCCTGACTGCGGAGGTCGCCATACTGAAGCAGGACCTCGAGGGGTGCAAGAAAGAGCTCGGTCTTGCCAAGAGGCAGCTCGAGGAGAACAAGGGTAAGTAATAGCCTGTCTATAGATATGTATATATAAAAGAAGACGCGATTGCAAAATGACAGGATCATCGTATATTTGCCAGGGGCCACGACCGAGGTGGCAACCCTGAAGCAAGCGCTAACCAAGGCCGAAGATAAAGCGGCCAAGGAGCGCACCGAGCGGGAAAAGCAAGAGGCTCGTGTGGGCGAGGTGCAGCAAGAGCTCCAGGCTCTCGTGACGAAGCACGAGGCGTTGGAGCTTGACTCGAAGACGCTAGAGTCTGAGCTTGCCGCGGCCATCGAGAGCGCAAAAAGTGCCAAGGCCAAAGCCCAAAAGGCCCTCCAGGAGATTGATGCGATGGAGAAAATAGCGGCGGGTAAGGCATTCTATATTCAAAGCAAGCATGTGAAAGTAAATTACCTGTTACTTACCCGAATCCGGAGCTCTCCAGGAGCATTCACAGATTTGCCCCGCAGCGTGTCGGATGCCGCACGGTTTTACCAGGCCGAGGAGGGGAGCTCAACAGAGAAGCTGTTCTGGTCTCAGTATACTGGGACCGAACACCCGGTGCCCATGAGCGACCAGCTGAAGCAGCTGGTCGAGCTACATAAAGCGGCCGAACAGGCCATGAAGGGCTTTATAGTCCGGCTGTGGCTTGGCGACGCCCTTTCGAACAGCTACTTCGGCCTGGTGAGGCGGCTTGTGGACGCCTGCCCACGGCTGGAGGTCGTCAAGCGGTCTGTCTGCATCGAAGGTGCACGCCGGGCTTTCGCCCGCGTGAAGGTGCAATGGGCCAAGCTAGACGCCGTGAAGCTGATCAAGGAAGGGCCGCCGCAGGGCAAGGAGCATCGCACCCCCAAAATTTATTATGAGGGTGTCCTGAAGGGTGCCCGTCTTGTAGCGGACGAATGTTCAAAGGATGTAATATTTGAGTAAACTTGCTCGTGTGATCCTGTATGATGAAAAGTTGTTTCATATGTGCTATGCAACGGTTGTGTGAATTTAAAATATTACCTTCTGTTTGGCTGTTTATCCAATCTGAGAGATGGCTAGTCGTCGGCTTCTGCCCCCATGCCACTAGTGCTGGGGTGTTCGGGATAAACCTGAGCACTCTTGTTCCCATGTTTGGGTCCTTCGAGGGAGGTGCTCAGCACAACGAACTAGGCAACCGGACTAATAATGCTTTATCACTCTCACTTAGCCATAGAATTCTATAATTTTCAATTTCGGCGAAGCCCCTGGTATTCGGAAGGCCGAATTCGGGGTGCGATACACGCCTTTAAGCCGAACAAGGCCGGCCCCTCGCTCTAAGCGGCATAAGTCTTTAGGGACTCGAAAACCTCGCTGAACAGCGACCAGTCTCTCGCCTTATCATGACAGTCAGTTTTAGCTTTCTCTACTGAGGTGCTTTAGCCCAGCAGAACCGGGGCACAATCGCAGTAGTTCTCCTAGCGCTACCTTAGCCGATAGAGCGGAACGTAAGGTACCAAAACATAGGAGCTGGGAAAACCCAATATTTGACCAAAGACATGATACAGAGCTGATGCATATAATGCTATAAGTTCGAGGTTCCCCACTTGTGAAAGTGTTCGGACTTTTCACACCATATTGTGGGGTACGTAAGCCCCTGGTGTATTGGCCGTACCAAAGTGTACGGTTGCAAGGCATCATTAACGAACACACACATATATAACAAGAATGCAATAATAGTCGTAATGTTATGCATTGTTTATTCAAAAAGGTGCGTTTAAAGCAGAATGATACAAATGGTGCGATAAGCAAAGAGTAGGACTATGTCCCTTCCAAGGGCAAGCTGAGGAACAGTATTAATTCAAATAATTCGCTCGTTATTGTAATCCACCTGGGAATTCCATGGTGTGACGTAGCTTTCTGCCTCCTTGGTTGCTGCATCATGTGTTCGGCGATAGTGCTGCCGGACAGGGTTTCCAGAGATTAAGGTCCTAAAAAAGAGAAAAACAACCAAACGGGAAGCCCCTAGTGCGGTTTAAGCCGCGTCTCGGGGCATGCCGCAGTGTGCCCTCCTCCCCACCTATGCCCATGGTATTTTTAATGCGTAATTATGTACGCGTGGCACGAGTTTTGCCATTCGGCTGGGACTGGGGTGGGGGTCGCATTGCTACGCGAGCTCAGATCGCGCCAGGCGGTCTAGTTGCCGATTGCTCCGAGCGCGCTTGAAGGTGTCCGGGTCTTGAAACGCCGAACCGGTGGATTGCCTTGAGAGGCTGCTTTGCGCTTCTGCTGCGAGGGCCGCGGTGTGCTCCTCCGTTCGGAGAGAGCGTTCTGTGTTTCCATTGACTGTAATAACCCCGCGAGGTCCTGGCATCTTGAGCTTGAAGTATGCGTAATGCGGTACCGCATTGAATCTCGCAAATGCGGTTCACCCGAGCAGTGCATGACAACCACTGTGGAACGAGACTATATCGAAGATTAACTCTTCACTTCGGAAGTTATCCGGGGATCCGAAGACCACTTCCAGTGTAATTGAGCCTGTGCAATGGGCCTCTACGCCTGGAATGATGCCTTTAAAGGTCGTTTTTGTGGGTTTGATCCTTGAGGGGTTTATACCCATTTTACGCACTGTGTCCTGATAAAGCAGGTTCAGGCTGCTGACGCCATCCATAAGGACTCGAGTGAGGTGAAATCCGTCAATGATTGGGTCCAGAACTAGTGCGGCGAATCCGCCATGACGGATACTAGTGGGATGGTCCCTGCGATTGAAAGTGATCGGATAGGAGGACCATGGGTTGAACTTTGGGGCGACTGGCTCCAACGCATATACGTCCCTGAGCGCACGCTTCCGCTCCCTCTTGGGGATGTGGGTTGCGTATATCATGTTCACCGTCCACACTTGTGGGGGAAACCTCTTCTGTCCTCCGGTGTGTGGCTGCCGGGGCTCCTCCTCGTCATCGCTATGTGGCCCCTTGTCCTTGTTTTCGGCAATTAACTTGCCGGCCTGCTTGAACACCCAACAATCCTTGTTGGTGTGATTGGCTGGCTTGTCTGGGTGCCGTGTATTTGACACGAGCGATCGAGTATACGGTCCAAGCTGGACGAACCCGGTGTACTTTGTTTGAATGGCTTTTCCGTTGACCGGGTTTAGAGCCTTTGAATCCGGCATTGACTGTCGTATCCTTGGTATTATCGCTGTTAATGCAGCGCTTATGTTTGTTGCGACGTGACCTGCTATTGCCGTCCTTGGTATCCGAAGTACCATGGTTCTTTGATATGTTATTACTGCGAGCCAGCCAGCTGTCTTCTCCCGCACAAAAGTGGGTCATGAGTGTCGTGAGGGCTGCCGTAGATTTTGGCTTTTCCTGACCAAGGTGCCGGGCTAGCCATTCATCGCGGATGTTGTGTTTGAATGCCGCTAGGGCCTCTGCATCCGGACAATCGACAATTTGATTTTTCTTTGTTAGGAACCGAGTCCAGAATTGCCTGGCCGATTCTTGTGGCTGTTGAATTATGTGGCTCAAGTCATCGGCATCTGGTGGCCGCACATAAGTGCCCTGAAAGTTGTCGAGGAATGCGGCTTCCAGATCTTCCCAACAGCTGATGGACTCTGCTGGCAAGCTGTTAAGCCAATGCCGCGCTGGTCCCTTGAGCTTTAGTGGGAGGTATTTGATGGCGTGTAAGTCATCACCGCGGGCCATGTGGATGTGGAGGAGGAAATCCTCGATCCATACTGTGGGATCTGTTGTGCCGTCGTATGATTCAATATATACAGGATTGAAACCTTATGGATTTGATGATCCATTACTTCGTCTGTGAAGCATAAGGGGTGTGCGGAGCCTCTGTATTGGGCTATATCGCGACGCAGCTCGAATGGGTCTTGCCTGCTGTGTTCGGCCCGGTCGAATTTACTTTTACTGTATCCAGTATGACGTTTATCGTCTCGCATAGTGGCGCACCCCCATGATCCGTAGATCGATCTTGCATGCTTTGCTTTGTCCTCCAATATGTCTCGCAGGTCTGGCGTATCTCCCCATGCCTTTTATTTGAATGGCGTCGGGGTGCGGGCTGAGTTTTTGGCTGGAATGCCTCTCTATCGCGGCCACGAGGTGGCCGATCAGCCGCATCATACGCTTCTTCCTCCAGTCGAGGTAGCAACCTGCATTTTGGGTAACTCTTGGAGGGGCGCTCGAGTTTATATTCCTCGGCCGCGAGGACTTCAGTCCATCTGTCAGCTAGCAGATCTTGATCAGCTTGAAGCTGCTGCTGCTTTTTCTTAAGGCTATTTGTCGTGGCTATAAGCCGGCGTTTGAAGCGCTCTTGTTCGACGGGATCCTCTGGCACGGTGAATTCGTCGTCGCCGAGGTTTGCCTCGTCTTCGGAGGTGGGCATGTAATTATCATCCTCCGTCTCTCCATCTGCCGCTCTCTTAGGAGGGCCGGCTCCTCCATCCTCCTGCTCCAAATCTTGCTGGAGGGGATTGTTGTTGTCTTCTGCACTATCCGGAGTGTTATTATCTCCTGTGCCGGTATCACCACTTTTGCTTTGGCGGGACTTAGAGCGGCGCCGCTGACGTCGGCGCTTGGGTTGCTTCTTGGAGGGGTCATACTCCGATATCTCGTCGCCATTGCCTTCTTTGGGTGTATCCATCATGTATATATCGTATGATGAGGTGGCTGTCCAGTGCCCTGTGGGCAGTGGTTCCTCTTCGTTTCCCGCATCGTCGTCCATACCGTCGATGTCTTCAGAGTCGAAGTCGAGCATGTCGGTTAAGTCATCGACAGTGGCTACTAAGTGGGTGGTGGGTGGGACGCGAATTTCTTCGTCGTCCGCATCTCAGTCTTGCCGGACATAGTTCGGACAGGATCCTGACAAGGATAGACCTTAATGAGTTCGGTATGTCGCCAAAGGGCGAGTGCTGAAAAATATCTGCGGAGGTAAACTCCATGATCGGCGCCCAATTGAATTCGATAGGAATGGGCGCAGGCGACTCGGAGTCCGTGGCCGGAGAAGGATCCGGCAGTTTAACAACACGACTCTCGTGTAAGGTAAGGTCGATGTCTGGCTCGATCACCGCTGAGGGTAAGGCCTCCGTGGCGGGGTCCATCCACCCGTCCATGGACGGCGCAACTGGCTCCGAATTGAGGGTCGGAGCGGCTGCCTGTGCGATCTCCTGAACACTATCCGACGGTAGAGCTAAATCGTACTCATCGTGACCGAGGCAGAGGCTCGAATCCGTCGAAGTTCAAGTCTCCATGGATATCGACCGTGTAGTTTAAGCTTCCAAACCTGACCTGGTGGCTAGGGGCATAACTTTCAATCTGCTCCAGATGGCCAAGCGAATTGGCCCGCAGTGCAAAGCCGCCGAACATGAAGATCTGTCCGGGGAGAAAAGTCTCACCCTGGACTGCATCGCTATTGTTGATAGTAGGAGCCATCAAGCCTAACGGCGATGACACAGAGGAACTCTCAATGAAAGCACCAATGTCGGTGTCAAAACCGGCGGATCTCGGGTAGGGGGTCTCGAACTGTGCGTCTAAGGCGGATGGTAACAGGAGGCATGGGACACAATGTTTTACCCAGGTTCGGGCCCTCTTGATGGAGGTAAAACCCTACGTCCTGCTTGATTAATATTAATGATATGGGTAGTACAAGAGTAGATCTACCACGAGATTGGAGAGGCTAAACCCTAGAAGCTAGCCTATGGTATGATTGTATGTTGTAGTTGTTGTGTCCTACGGACTAACACCCTCCGGTTTATATAGACACCGGAGAGGGTTAGGGTTACACAAGGTCGGTTACAAAGAAGGAGATACACATATCCATATTGCCTAGCTTGCCTTCCACGCCAAGTAGAGTCCCATACGGACACGAGATGAAGTCTTCAATCTTGTATCTTCATTGTCTAACAGTCCGGCCAATGGAGATAGTCCGGCTGTCCGGAGACCCCCTAATCCAGGACTCCCACAGTGGAAAATTAATTAGTTCATGGTGTTTTCTTCTCATTCGTGCTGACTGCAACCTGCGGATCAGGGTCTGCTGCGGATCTGCTGATTTTGCCACCAACATCCACATTCAGGTGCTTTTGTTCCCTATTTTAATCATTTTATGCTACTTGTTCTTGTCTAGTGACATGTCCTCTAGAAAGTATTTATCTGGTAGTAACAAAAGCAGTCAAAAAGGCAAATAGATGAAGAGGTAAAAATCCCTAAAAGGCTCACTTGACAAATGTTTCCGACCTGGTAGTTCTTTTAGAGATCCCCTAGAATTGGCCAAAGTAAGTGTTGAAGGACAACCAACTAAGAATACAAATGCTACTGATGATGGTATGCATGAGGGTAATAGTAATACGAGTGAGCATGAAAACGTAACTCATTCACCAAATTCTGAATCACACGCATCGATAAACAATATCCATTCACTGTTGATATTTTTGATCCATGAAACTGGGATTATCTGGATGATAAGGCTAGGGATATTTTAGTTGAGAAGGGTCCTGTAAGAAATGATGATATTGTGTTCCCTCCATATAGTAAATCTAGACATTTTTCACAATCTTAATATTCCAGAAAGTTGAGCAATGGAGAGGTACATGAAAGGAAATGGTTGGTTTACACAGAACATGTTAACAAAGTGTAATGCTTTTGTTGTGAGCTTTTCAAATCTCATAGCAACAAGAATGATTAGCACGCAATGGATTGAGTGACAGGAAGCATCTTAGCGAGCGGCTCAAAGAACATGAAAATGGTGTACAACATATCGAAACCATGATGTAACATCCCAAATTTTCAATTGGAATGTTATACATTAGATCATCATTGCATATCATGTTTTATTGCATTTTGGCTTGATCCTAGAAATTCTACGCAACTCAAGGACCCACGGAGAGAGTTGGGAATTTCGTTATTTTTCATATTTGAGTTTTCTCAAATTTTGAAAAGAGGATCCTTTGATTTTAATTATTTTCTCTTCGAATATTTCTTTTATAAAAATAAAAGAGAGAGGATAAAATGACTTCCTCAAAATAAAGAAATATTGGAGATTTAATATTGAAATCAAATATGATTTTTATTCGGAGTTTTATTGCTATTTTATTTGTATTAGGAAAAAAATTTGCGATTTCCAAAATTGCACTAGAGTCCCAAATAAATGTTCACCTTGTCCGGAAGATTTTTAGAGGACGAGGAAAATTTATTTCAGGATTTTTAGAGTCCTTTTAGTATTCCTTTTCTTTGTTTTTCTGCGCGGAATAATTTAAAAAATAGGAAACCGACTCCGGGCCGTACCCGAGCGGGACTCCGCCCGGGGGGCTTTATAAGCTGGGGCACCGCAACCCAAACCCGCGCCCCGCCGCGCGAACCCTAGCCCTGCCCGATCCGCCGCCGCCTCGCCTAACCGCCGCCGCGCGCAGCACCGCCGCCGCCCGCCACTGCCGCCGCCCGCCGCTGCCGCCGGACGCCGCCCCGTCGCCTTTCGCCGGACCTCGCCGGAGGTAGTCGCCGCCGCCTTGGTTTTCGCGAGAAAACCGATCAGTTTTTTCGAAACCCTAGATCCGTTTTTTAGATCCGGTTCATTTTTTTCCGGTTTAGTTATTTAGCGGACGTTTGTCCGTACGTTCGTTTTAACGAACGGTTTTCGTCCGTTAGTCACAGACAGCGAACGTTCATTCTTTAGCCCGTTCGTCAGTTTTTTCCTTTTCTCAGATTTTTCGCGATTATTTTCGATCGCGATTTCCGATCCGATTTTCGTTTTAGTTTATCTTTTCGCTCGTTTATCGGAATCAGGCGATTCAAGCGCCTAGAGTTTCGTCTCGAATCCCTCTTTCTGTTTAACCAACTTAAACAAGTTTTTGCTACTGTAAAATTTGACTTTAGTCCAGATTAGTAATCAGAGCTTGTTTCTTTCGCAGTTTGAGTTTCGTTGCTTCGTTTGATTTGATTCTTTTTGCAAACCAGAGTTCTTAAGTTGAACTTTCTGGTTAGATATTCTTATTTGAGTTTTACCCATGCTTCTTGCTTGATTGCTTGTTTGATTGCGATAGAGTACCCGGAGTGTGAAGCGTGCTACTACGAGTCTCTTGGTTTCACGGATCATCAGCAAGGCAAGTAACACTTTGATCATACTTCTTTACTACCCAGTTTTATTGCATTAGATCAGCCCTCAAACAATTGCATGGTTAGGATCTGAATAAATTGTGGGTTGGGAAGTAGATGAGGTAGTACCTATTCACCTGTTTTAATATCAAACCATGGGAGTTACTTCTATGTTGCTTATATTGCTATGCTATGCTAGTAGACGTGGTTTGGATTTGAGTGTATCCATGACAGATGTGAGTTGTTAATTAATGGTTAACTTAAGGTAGAAACTTCAATACACATATGGGTTGATTGAGGCACCTGGGGAACCCAGTGATTGCCTGTATTTTTTTGGAATCTTGGGGTACCGTGTGATTTTCCTATGGACTGCCACCCAGGCTCAAAGGGATCATAAGATTATTCATGCTGGAAACTTCCGTGTGCAGCCACATGCCATTATGGGCTCTGGCATAGTTGAGTAAGTTGTGGGAAACCTTTCCATGATGGGCTAGCAGATGTAGGGGATTGTAGGTGTACCGGCCTATCTATCGGTTAAGGGGACCTCTTTGGAAAGACTGTGTCCCGGTCATCCGTTTCTCAAACATTATGTAGTGTGAGAAATCCAATGGAGGAGATCGCGTCTTGTGGGGAAAAGTGCACAAACCTCTGGAGAGTGTACAAACTAATCATGGTTAGCCGTGTCCCCGGTTATGGACATCTTGAGTATCTAGTTCTTGGATTATCGTGTGGATCTCATCACTCTTAAATATAATTTGATTGGGTTATTAATTACTTTTAGTTGGGTTTGAGATGGGGTTTACCATTCTCAATATTTTCAACAAGCTTTGTAGTTAAATAAAATATATTCCTTTGCAGTAGGGAAAATTGGCTTTTTGCAAACCTATTAACCAGACAGCCTCCACGAGCGTTATATGCATGTAGTGATAGCGTTATTATGTTCATTACTCTCTTGTGTTACATTGCCAGCATATTCCATGTGTTTACCCGTTTTCGGGCTGCAACGTATTATGTTGCAGACTTTTTAGATGACGAGCAAGGAGCCTTAGGTCGTGGTCTTTCACTCAGTGATGTCGTTGGAGTTGATGGACTCACTTTATCTTCCAAGCCTTCTACTGTTATCGTTTTAGATGGCCTTAAGCCATATTTATTGTAATAAGTTCTCTTTTGATACATTCGATGTAGTAAGTGTGTGATTGCAACTCTGTTATAAATCCTCAAGTACTATGCGTGTTAGCATTACCGATCCAGGGATGACACTGATGCACAAAGATCAGACTGTTTGAGGTCTGGTCGCTACAAGATGGTATCAGAGCACACGCTGACTATAGGACACGACCACTAAGCTCAAGCCCTAGATAACTACTCTCTCCTCATTTCTGACTCCTCTCCATTTTCTACTCTTTAGGATGGCGGGCGCAAGGAACAAGTTTGCACAACCGGATGAAGATGCACCTTTTGGACGACACTTGAAGGAAGTCACTAAGTAACTGAACATTGGAATACCAAGCTTCATCGGGAATTACAACGCCACTTTAACAGAAGAGGAGCGCTAGATGATTCAAGTTCAAGTTCCAGGAAGGACATTTACGCCAGTCACTAAGCCCATAGAGTTTTCCTTTGATGCACCAACCTGGAGTCTAGGAAAGAGTATGGCAGCCCACATCACCATGGGACGCATCGGAGAAGTTTACCACAAGGATCTCAAGGATACTATCTACCAGATTTGTGGGAATCGAGATGAGCAATGGGAGATGATCAGCACCAGGAAGGATAGATCCATTGCAGCTTTCATCGAGGAGTTAAACCAGCACATTCGTCGCCAGGAGAACTAGATGTGCACAGGCATGATAGATCTGAAAAAGGAAATGACAAGGATCATGGAGCTGGAGGAAGAACTCAAGGCTACTCGCGAAGATTATGAGTAGGAAATCGTCGTACTAGTGGAGAAGAATGACGATCTGACAAGGAAGCTAGGAGTATTCATGGGAGACCCCGCGCCAGGAGGAGAAGATGACGGTTCCACTTGCCTGGAGAACTACATCATCATCGGCGACACTGATTCGGACCCCGACGATAGTGATGATGACTATATTGATGAAGCTGGAGCGGATATCATGGAGTTTTCGACCAAACAATATTTTTAGTCGACCACCATATCAGTAGTAGTATTCCACCATGTATATAGTATAGTCCGAGCACCTTTGTAACGATAGTTCTAGACCGATTGTATGCCTTGCTTGATTGATTGAGTGATGTGATTGTGTTTGTCTCATGTGCATATGGGTAGTGTTTTCTCACTAGACCGCATTCTATTCTATTCTCTTCCCTCTAAACCCTCAGATGCCTCCGAGACGTGACCCCGGATTTACCTTTCCACCGGAGCTCACTCAGTTGATCCAGCAGCAGAATACCTTGATGCCGTTGTTAGTTCAGAACCAAGGCAACAAAAAAAACAACAACAACCCACCACCACCACCCCAAGTTGACAACTTAGCCCGTTTTCTGAGGTTGCAGCCACCGGTGTTTTCCAGTAGCACCGAGCCAATAGTTGCAGATGATTGGCTCCATAGGATTGGAAGGGAGTTAACCACTGCAGGATGCACAGACGCTGAGAAGGTGCGTTTTGCCGCACACCAATTGGATGGACCAGCAGCCTCATGGTGGGAGAATTACACTATCACCTATCCTATAGCCACTGTTATATGGGATCAGTTCCAGCAGGCCTTTCGCACTGCCCATGTATCAACAGGAGCTATGGCCATGAAGAAGCGTGAGTTTCGCAACTTACGCCAAGGAGGACGCACCGTTGGCCAGTATGTTGATGACTTTAGTAAGCTAGCACGTTATGCCCCAGATGACGTCGCTACAGATGCAGCTAAGCAGGATAAGTTCCTAGAAGGACTGAATATGAGCTGAGCATGCAGTTGATGGCGGCAAATTTCAATAACTACCAGGAGTTGGTAGATAGAGCCCTCATGATTGAAGGGAAGCAACAGCAGATTGATAACTGCAAAAGGAAGTATGGACAGGGGAAGTATAATTCCGGAGCTCAGCAAAGACCCCGTTTTACCCTGAACTCGGGAGGACCCCTTCAGCATAACCATCGAGGTCACCATCACCCTGGAGGGAGTTCGCACAACCATAGTGGCTCCAAGAACGTGAATGGTAATGGAGGAAGCAACAGACAGAACCGTTCCAACCCAGCGCCCGCCAAGAAAGATCTAAGCCACGTTACTTGCTACAAGTGCCAGAAGACCGGACATTACGCTAATGAATGTCCTGAAGCGAAGAATGGAAATGGCAATGGAAGTTATGGGAAGAAGCCCAACCCTTTCAATAGGGTACAAGTGAACTACGTTAACGTGGAGGAGATTAAAGCCCAGCCGGATGCAGTAATAGATAAGTTTTTGGTTAAGTCATTTACTGCAGCCGTTCTTTTCGATACTGGTGCATTGCATTCATACATATCAAGGGGATTTGTGGATAAGTATAAGTTGCCCACTAGAGTTCTTAAGACATCCATGCTAGTAACCTCACCCAGAGCTGAGTATATGGCAAGCAGTGGATGTTTTCAGTTGCCATTAACCATAGGTAGTCATGTTTTCCCTTCTTTTTGATAATTTTGGAGTCGCAAGGTTTGGATGTGATTTTAGGTATGGATGGGCTATTGATGTATGGAGGAAACATCGATTGCGCCAGTAAGTCAATTTTTCTCACCACCCCAGAAGGAAGAAGGATCATGTATGTATCCCGGCATGTGCCGATTAGGAGTCAAGTAAATTCCTTATCAGGAGTTGTACAGGAGGAAGTACCAGTGGTGAAGGATTTCCCGGATGTATTTCCCGAGAAGAGTTGTGTAACATCCCAAATTTTCAATTTGGAATGTTATACATAGATCATTCATGCATATCATATTTTATTGCATTTTGTTTCTCGATCCTCGAAATCCTAAGCAACTGAAGGACCCTCAGAGAGAGTTGGGGATTTCATTGTTTTCATATTTGAATTTTATCAAATATTGAAACGAGGATTTTGGTTTTAGTTATTTTTCTCTCTGAAAATATTTCATATTAAAATATATGAGAGGTGATAATATGACTTCTCCAAAATAATTGAAATATTGGAGGAAAAATGTTAAAATCAAATATTTGATTTTATTCGGATTTTATTGCTACTTTATTCGCATTAGAAAAATTACACGTTCTTCAAAATTGCATTTTAGGGCCAAGAAAATGTTCATCTTGTTCTAAATATTTTATTTAGATGATGAAAAATTGTTTTTGGCATTTTTAGATTTTTATTTTATTTTCTAGGATTTATTTAAGTTCCGACGAATTTTTTTAAAAAAACTCCAGCGCGCGACTGGGCCGAAGCCCAGCCGAGCCAGGCCGGCCCGAAGTGCCGCCACCGCCTTCCCACGCGCGCCCGTGCCCACACCGGACTCCGTCGGAGTCCGTCGCCGCCCCGATTTCCCCTTCCCCAAGCCGACCCCCCCTTTATATGCCACCCCGCCCTCCGCCACCACCCCGTCCCGTCCATCGCCGCTTGTCGCGTCGCTGCCCGCCGCCTGCAGTCGCCGCCGCCGCTTGCCGCATAGCCGCCCAGCGACACCGCCCTCCGCCGTCACCGCCGAAGCCACCCAGCCCCGCGCCCCACCGGATCTGACGAGGTAGCCGCCGCCACCGGTTTTCTCAAGAAAACCAATCTAATTTTTCTTTTGAAAACCCTAGGTTCGTTTTTTTAGAATAGATTGTTTTTTTTTCCGGTTTAGTTTATTTAGCGGACATTCGTCCGTACGTTCGGTTTATCGAACGGTTTTCGCTCGTTAGTTACAGATAACGAACGTTCGTTCGTTAGCCTGTTCGTCAATTTTTCTTTTTCTTGGGTTTTTCGCGATTATTTTCGATCGCGATTTCTGATCCGATTTTCATTTCAGTTTATCTTTTCGCTCGCTTGTCGGAATCAGGCGATTCAAGCGCCTAGATCTTCGTCTCGAAACTCTCTTTCTGTATAATCAACTTGAACAAGATTTTGGTACTTTAAATTTGACTTTAGTCCAGATTAGTAAACGGATCTTGTTTCTTTCACAGTTTGAGTTTCGTTGCTCTGTTTGATTTGATTCTTTTCGCAAACTGGAGTTATTAAGTTGAACTTTCTGGTTAGATCTTCTTATTTGAGATTTACCCGTGTTCCTTTGCTTGATTGCTTATATATGCTATTGTTTGTTTGCGATAGAACACCTGGAGTGCGAAGCGTGCTACTACGAGTCCCTAGGTTTTGCGGATCATCAGCAAGGCAAGTAACACTTTGATCATACTCCTTTCATACCCAGTTTTTATGCATTAGTTCCAATCCTCAAACATTGCATGATTAGGATGTGATTAACATGTGGGTTGGGAAGTAGTTGATGAGGTACAACCTATTGCCCTGTTATATTCAAACCTTGGGAGTTACTTCTACGTATTGCTTATATTACTATGCTATGCTTGTAGACGTGGTTTGGGTGAGTGAATCCATGACAGATGTGAGATTTTTAATTAATGGCTCAACTTAAGGTGGCAACTTTAATACACATCTGGGTGGATTGCTTGTCGGGCACCTGGAGAACCCAGTGTTATCCTAGGATATCCCGGAGTACCCGTGTGATCATCCTAAGGTCCGCCACCCAGGCTCAAAGGGAACTAAGATATTTTCATGCTAGAAACTTCCGTGTGCAGCCACAAGCTATTATGGGCTCTAGCATAGTTTAGTAAGTTGCGTGAAGCTCCTGAAGAGGTGGATCAGCAGGTAGAGGGATGTAGGTTGGTATGGTCTACCCAGAGTAAGGAGTTAATGAGATTGTGTCTCAGTCATCCATTTCTCAAACACCATGTAGTGCGAGAAATTCAACGGAGGAGATCGAGTCTTGTGGGGAAAAGTGCGCAAACCTCTACAGAGTGTATAAACTAATCATGGTTAGCCGTGTCCCCGGTTATGGACATCTTGAGTATCTAGTACTTGGAGTATCCTAAGTATCTCATCACTATTAAATAATATTGTTGGGTTGTTAACTACTTTAATTGGGATTGAGTTGGAGGAACCTTCTCAATGATTTTTCAACTACCATGATAGTTAAATAAAATTTATTCCTTTGTTGTAGGGAAAAATTGGCTTTTCGCAAAAACCATAACCATAGAGCTTCCCACCAGCCAAATATGCATGTAGTGGTAGCATTATTCTGTTCTTGCTCTACCGTGTTATCTTGCCAGCATATTCCATGTGCTGACCCATTTTCGGGCTGCAACGTATTATGTTGCAGACTTTTCAGACGAGGAGTAAGGTTCGTTAGGTCATTGTCGTGCAGCTCAGCTATGCCGTTGGAGTTGATGGACTCACTTTATCTTCCAAGCCTTCCTCTGTTACCGTATTAGATGGCCTTAAGCCATATTTATTGTAATAAGTTCTCTTTTGAGACATTCGATGTAATAAGTGTGTGATTGCTACTCTATTATAAATCCTTCGAGTACTGTGTGTGTCAGCATTACCAATCCAGGGATGACACTGAAGCACAGAGACTTGACCGTTTGAGGTCGGGTCGCTACAAGATGGTATCAGAGCACACGCTGAGTGTAGGACACGACCACTAAGCCAAAGCCCTAGATCACTATTCTCTTCTCATTTCTGACTCCTCTCCATTTTCTATTCCGTAGGACGGCGGACGCAAGGAACAAGTTTGCACAACCGGATGAAGAAGCACCTTTTGGATATCACTTGAAGGAAGTCACTAGGTACCTGAACATTGGAATACCAAGCTTCACCGGGACTTACAACGACACTTTACCAGAAGAGGAGCGATGGATGATTCAAGTTCAAGTACCAGGAAGGACATTCATGCTAGTCACTAAGCGCATAGAGTTTTCCTTTGATGCACCAACCTGGAGTCTAGGAAAGAGTATGGCAGCTCACATCACCATGGGACGCATTGGAGAAGTTTATCATAAGGAGCTTAAGGATGCTATCTATCAGATTTGTGGGCGCCGAGACAAGCAATGGGAGATGATCAGCACCAGGAAGGATAGATCAATTGCAACCTTCATCCAGGAGTTAAACCAGCACATTCATCGCCAGGAGAACCAGATGTGCACAGGAATGATAGATCTAAAGAAGGTGATGACTAGGATCACGGAACTGGAGGAAGAACTTAAGGCTACACGTGAAGATTATGAGGACGAAATCATCGTACTAATGGAGAAGAATGACGATCTGGAAAGGAAGCTAGGAGTATTCATGGGAGACCCCGCACCAAGAGGAGAAGACGAAGAACCCAAGGAGATTCGTCCGGGGGAATACATCATCATCGACGACACTGACCTGGACCCCAATGATAGCGATGATGACTATGAAGATGAAGCTGGAGCAGACATCATGGAGTCTTCGACCGATCAATATTTTTAGTAGACCACCACATCAGTAGTAGTATTCCACCATGTATATAGTATAGTCCGATCACTTTTGTAACAATAGTTAGATCGATTGTATGCCCTTGCTTGCTTGATTGAGTGAAATGATTGTGTTTGTCTCATGTGCATATGGGTAGTGTTTTTCTCATTAGACCTCATTCTATTCTAATCTCTCCCCTCTAAACCCATCAGATGCCTCCGAGACATGATCCCGGATTTACTTTCCCACCGAAGCTCACTCAGTTGATCCAGCAGCAGAATACCCTGATGCAGTTCTTAGTTCAGAACCAAGGCAACAACAACAACAACAACCCACCAGCAGCACCACCAGTTGACAACTTAGCCCGTTTTCTGAGGTTGCAGCCGCCGGTGTTTTCCAGTAGCACCGAGCCGATAGGGGCAGATGATTGGTTCCGCAGGATTGGAAGAGAGTTAACCACTGCAGGATGTACAGATGCTGAGAAGGTGCGTTTTGCCGCACATCAGTTGGATGGACCAGCAGCCTCATGGTGGGAGAATTACACTGTCACCTACCCTATAGCCACTGTTACATGGGACCAGTTTCAGTAAGCTTTCCGTACAGCCCATGTCTCAACTGGAGCTATGAGTATGAAGAAGCGTAAGTTTCGCAACTTACGCCAGGGGAACCGTACTGTGGCTCAGTACGTGGATGAGTTTAGCAAGTTATCTCGCTATGCCCCTGACGATGTGGCCACAAATGCCGCAAAGCAGGAGAAGTTTATGGAAGGGCTGAATGATGAGATGAGCATGCAGTTGATGGTGGCAATATTCAACAACTACCAGGAGTTGGTAGATAAAACTCTTATGATTGAAGGGAAGCAGCAGCAGATTGAGGGCCGTAAGAGGAAGTATGGACAAGGAAGGTATAATTCAGGAGCTCAGCAGAAGCCTCGCCTAACCCTGAACTCGGGAGGATTTGTTCATAACCATGGAGGCCACCCCCACAATGGAGGAAGTACCCATAATCATACTGGCCCAAGGAATGGGAATGGGAATGGGAATGGAGCAAGAAACAATCAGAACCGCCCCAATCCAGCCACACCCGCCAAGAGAGACCTAAGCCACGTTACTTGTTTCAAGTGCGGGAAAACTGGACACTATGCCACGGAGTGCCCTGAAGCGAAGAATGGAAACGGTAATGGGAGCGCTGGAAAGAAGCCCAATCCATTCAACAAAGGACAAGTGAATCATGTTAACATGGAGGAGGTTGAAGAGCAGCCAGACGCAATTATTGGTAAGTTTTTGGTTAAGTCTTTTACCTCCCTTGTTCTTTTTGATACTGGAGCATCGCATTCATACATATCAAGGGAATTCGTGGATAAGTTTAAACTACCAACCCAAACCCTTATGACCCCTCTGTTAGTGAGTTCACCTAGGGCAGAGTATATGGCTAGTCGATGGTGCGACCAGATACCTTTTACCATTGGTAGCCATGTTTTTCTGTCTGACCTAATAATCTTGGAGTCACAAGGATTGGATGTGATATTAGGCATGGACTGAGTGTCAAAGTATGGAGGAAGCATTGACTGTGCTAGTAAGTCGATTTTTCTCACCACCCCGGAGGGAAAAAGGATCAAGTATGTATCTAGGCATGCGCCTAGGAGGATCCAAGTAAATACCCTCACAGGAGTTGTTCAGGAGGAAGTGCATGTAGTGAAGGATTAACCTGATGTTTTTCCAGAGGAGTTACCAGGCATGCCACTGGATCGAGACATCGAGTGTTTGATAGAGCCATTGCCAGGTACAGGGCCAATATCAAAGAGACCATACCGGATGCCCGCAAATGATCTGTAAGATATTAAGAAACAGATCAAGAAGTTATTGGAGAAAGGTTACATTCGACAGAGTTCATCACCATGGGGAGCCCCAGTGCTTTTGGTTGAGAAGAAGGATAAGTCTCTAAGAATGGTTGTTGATTATCATGCGTTAAATGAAGTGACGATCAAGAATAAATACCCACTACCAATGATCAATGATTTGTTTGACCAACTGCAAGGAGCTAAAGTGTTTTCAAAGATCGATCTGCGATCAGGATATCACCAGTTGAAGATACGAGAGAAGGATATACCAAAGACAGCATTCACCACACGATACGGGTTGTATGAATATACGGTCATGTCGTTTGGACTGACTAACGCCCCTGCCTACTTCATGAGCATGATGAACAAAGTGTTCATGGAATACTTGGATAAGTTTGTTGTAGTGTTCATTGATGATATAATGGTATACTCGAAGAATGAGGAGGAGCACAAAGAGCATTTGCATTTAGTTCTCGAGAAACTCAGGGAACATCAGTTGTATGCCAAGTTCAGCAAATGCGAGATTTGGCTGAAGGAAGTTGGATTCCTTAGACATGTTATATCAGGAGAAGGTGTAGCAGTAGATCCCACCAAGGTTCAGTCAGTCACTAAATGGTTGGCACCACTTCAGTTAGCGAGATCCGCAATTTTCTTGGACTCACGGGATACTATCGGTGATTCATTGAGAATTTTTCCAAGATTGCAAAGCCAATGACGGAGTTATTGAAAAAGGATACCAAGTTTAAATGGACGGAAGAATGTGAGATGAGTTTTCAGGAATTAAAGAAACGTTTGACTACAGCCCCAGTGTTGATTCTACCGGATATACGTAAGGAGTTCCAAGTGTATTGCGACGCTTCTCGCCTAGGACTTGGAAGTGTGCTTATGCGGGACGGAAGAGTTGTTTCGTATGCCTCACGACAACTAAAACCGCACGAAGTGAATTATGCCACGCATGATTTGGAGTTAGCAGCCGTAGTGCATGCGTTGAAGACCTGGAGACATTACCTTATTGGAAATCATTGTGATGTGTACATGGATCATAAGAGTTTGAAGTACATTTTCACACAGAAGGAGCTGAACCTTAGGTAGATAAGATGGTTGGAGCTTATAAAGGATTATGACATGAAGCTTCACTATCATCCAGGCAAGGCCAATGTCGTAGCAGACGCTTTGAGTTGGAAGAGTTATGCTAACACCCTAGTAAGCACGGAATTGCCAAAGGAGTTTGCAGAGGATCTCAGGGAACTTCGATTGGGGATTATTCCTAGAGGTTTTGTTGCAACAATGGAAGTGCAGTCTACATTGTTAGGAAAGATTCGAGAAGCTCAGAAGGATGACAAAGAGATTGCCGAGATAAAAGAGAGAATGAGCGAAGGAAAGGACAAAGGTTTTCGTGAGGATGAGCACGACACCTTATGGTTTGAGGACCGTGTTTATGTTCCCAATAACACAGAGATCAGGAAGTTAATACTTCAGGAGGCTCATGACTCACCATACTCGATACACCCCGGAAACACCAAGATGTATTTGGATTTGAAGGAACATTTCTGGTGGACCGGTATGAAGAAGGATATTGCCGAGTATGTAGCCGTATGCGATGTGTGTCAAAGAGTGAAGACAGAGCATCAGAAGCCAGCAGGATTGTTACAGCCTATGCCGATACCCGAATGGAAGTGGGATAAACTTGGCATGGATTTCATCATCGGATTGCCCAGGACCAAATCAGGATATGATTCTATATGGGTAGTAGTGGATCGCCTGACCAAAGTATCTCACTTTATCCCAGTGAAAACCACCTATACAAGTGCAAACTTGGCCAAGATATATATGACCAGGATCGTATGTCTGCATGGAGTTCCGAGGACCATCGTATCAGATAGAGGAACACAGTTTACTTCAAAGTTTTGGCATCAGCTGCACCAAACTTTGGGGACAAGGTTGGAGTTCAGTACGGCGTTCCACCCGCAGACAGATGGACAGACCGAGAGAGTCAACCAGATCCTGGAGGACATGTTGAGGGCCTGTGTGCTAGATTATGGATCTAGTTGGGATGACAATTTTCCCTGCGTGGAGTTCTCTTACAACAATAGCTACCAAGCCAATTTGGAGATGGCACCGTTCGAAGCCCTGTATGGATGAAGGTGCAGAACACCATTGATGTGGGATGAAGTCGGAGACCGACAGTTGTTTGGACTGGATTTGATCAAGGAGTCTGAAGAGAAAGTTAAGCTAGTCCGAGATAGACTGAAGGTAGCTCAGTCCAGGAAGAAGTGGTATGCAGATTCGAAACGCAAGGAGGTAACCTATGAAATTGGAGATGGAGCATATCTGCGAGTGTCACCCTTGTGAGGAGTGAAACGTTTTGGAGTTAAGGGAAAATTAGCCCCGAGATTTGTAGGACCGTATCGTGTTTTGGAACGTATGGGAGAAGTTGCCAACAAGTTGGAGTTACCTGAAGGACTGTCAGGAGTTCATGATGTATTTCATGTTTCACAGCTGAAGAAGTGTCATGCTGAGATGGCCGATATACTGTTAAGAGATATAGTACCCTTGGAGGCGATTCAATTGGACAGTGATTTGACCTATGAGGAGAAGCCAGTCAGGATTCTTGAATTTGCCAGCCGAGTCACCGGCACAAGGTTATCAAGTTTTGCAAAGTTCCGTGGAGCCACCATACCGAGGATGAAGTCACCTGGGAACGAGAGGATGATCTTTGCAAAGACGACCCACACCTATTTTCTAGCCAACCCGAATCTCGAGGGCGAGATTCATCTTAAGGGGGGTAGGTTTGTAACATCCCAAATTTTCAATTTGGAATGTTATACATAGATCATTCATGCATATCATATTTTATTGCATTTCGTTTCTCGATCCTCAAAATCCTAAGAAACTGAAGGACCCTCGGAGAGAGTTGGGGATTTCATTGTTTTCATATTTGAATTTTATCAAATATTGAAACGAGGATTTTGGTTTTAATTATTTTTCTCTCCGAAAATATTTCATTTTAAAATATATGAGAGGAGATAATATGACTTCTCCAAAATAATTGAAATATTGGAGGAAAACTATTAAAATCAAATATTTGATTTTATTCAGATTTTATTGCTATTTTATTCGCATTAGAAAAATTGCACGTTTTTCAAAATTGCATTTTAGGGCCAAGAAAATGTTCATCTTGTTCTAAATATTTTATTTAGAAAGTGAAAATTTGTTTTGGCACTTTTAGATTTTTATTTTATTTTATAGGATTTATTTAAGTTCCGGCGAAATTATTTAAAAAAAACTCCAGCGCCCGACTGGGCCGAAGCCCAGCCGAGCCAGCCGGCCTGCCGCGCCGCCACCACCTTCTCCCGCGCGCCCGTGCCCGCACCGGACTCCGCCGGAGTCCGGGAGTCCGCCGCCACCCCAGTTTCCCCTTCCCCAAGCCGACCCCGCCCTCCCATTATATGCCGTCCCGCCCCGCCGCCACCATCCCGTCCCGCCCGCCGCCGCTTGCCGCGTCGCCGCCCACCGCCTGCAGTCGCCGCCGCCGCTTGCCGCGTAGCCGCCCAGCGCCGCCGCCCTCCGCCATCGCAGCCGACGCCACCCAGCCCCGCCGGATCCGACGAGGTAGCCGCCGCCGGTTTTCTCTAGAAAACTGATCCGGTTTTTCTTTTGAAAACCCTAGGTTCGTTTTTTTAGAATAGATCATTTTTTTGGTTTAGTTTATTTAGCGGGCGTTCGTCCGTACTTTCGTTTTAACGAACGGTTTTCGCTCGTTAGTTACAGATAACGAACGTTCGTTTGTTAGCCTGGTCGTCAGTTTTTCTTTTTCTCGGGTTTTTCATGATTATTTTCGATCGGGATTTCTGATCCGATTTTCATTTCAGTTTATCTTTTCGCTCGTTTGTCGGAATCAGGCGATTCAAGCGCCTAGATCTTCGTCTCGAAACCCTCTTTCTGTTTAATCAACTTGAACAAGATTTTCGTACTGTAAAATTTGACTTTAGTCCAGATTAGTAAACGGATCTTGTTTCTTTCACAGTTTGAGTTTCGTTGCTCCGTTTGATTTGATTCTTTTCGCAAACCGGAGTTCTTAAGTTGAACTTTCTGGTTAGATCTTCTTATTTGAGATTTACCAGTGTTCCTTTGCTTGATTGCTTATGTATGCTATTGTTTGTTTGCGATAGAACACCCAGAGTGCGAAGCGTGCTACTATGAGTCCCTAGCTTTTGCGGATCATTAGCAAGGCAAGTAACACTTTGATCATACTCCTTTCATACCCAATTTTTATGCATTAGTTCCAATCCTCAAACATTGCATGATTAGGATGTGATTAACATGTGGGTTGGGAAGTAGTTGATGAGGTAGAACCTATTGCCCTGTTATATTCAAACCTTGGGAGTTACTTCTACGTATTACTTATATTGCTATGCTATGCTCGTAGACGTGGTTTGGGTGAGTGAATCCATGACAGATGTGAGATTGTTAACTAATGGTTCAACTTAAGGTGGAAACTTTAATACACATATGGGTGGATTGCTTGTCGGGCACCTGGAGAACCCAGTGTTGTCCTAGTATATCCCGGAGTACCCGTGTGATCATCCTAAGGTCCGCCACCCAGGCTCAAAGGGAACTGAGATATTTTCATGCTAGAAACTTCCGTGTGCAGCCACAAGCTATTATGGGCTCTAGCATAGTTGAGTAAGTTGTGTGAAGCTCCTGAAGAGGTGGATCAGTAGGTAGAGGGATGTAGGTTGGTATGGTCTGCCCGGTGTAAGGAGTTAATGCTTCTGAAAGATTGTGTCTCAGCCATCCATTTCTCAAACACCATGTAGTGCGAGAAATTCAATGGAGGAGATCGAGTCTTGTGGGGAAAAGTGCGCAAACCTCTGCATAGTGTATAAACTAATCATGGTTATCCATGTCCCTGGTTATGGACATCTTGAGTATCTAGTACTTGGAGTATCCTAAGTATCTCATCACTATTAAATAATATTGTTGGGTTGTTAACTACTTTAATTGGGATTGAGTTGGAGGAACCATCTAAATGATGTTTCAACTACCATGATAGTTAAATAAAATTTATTCCTTTGTTGTAGGGAAAAATTGGCTTTTCGCAAAAACAATAACCATAGAGCTTTCCACCAGCCAAATATGCATGTAGTGGTAGCATTATTCTGTTCTTGCTCTACCGTGTTATCTTGCCAGCATATTCCATGTGCTGACCCGTTTCCGGGAAGCAATGTATTATGTTCCAGACTTTTCAGACGAGGAGTAAGGTTCGTTAGGTCGTTGCTGTGCAGCTCAGCTATGCCGTTGGAGTTGATGGACTCACTTTGTCTTCCAAGCCTTCTGTTGTTACCGTATTAGATGGCCTTAAGCCATATTTATTGTAATAAGGTCTCTTTTGAGACATTCGATGTAATAAGTGTGTGATTGCTACTCTGTTATAAATCCTTCAAGTACTGTGTGTGTCAGCATTACCGATCCAGGGATGACACTGAAGCACAGAGACTTGACCGTTTGAGGTCGGGTCGCTACAAGTTGCCAGGCATGCCACCGGATAGAGACATCGAGTTCTTGATTGAGCTTTTGCCAGGCACAGGGCCAATACCTAAGAGACCGTACAGGATGTCCGCACAGGATTTAGAGGAAATTAAGAAGTAGATTAAGGAGTTACTGGATAAAGGATATATTCACCCAAGTTCGTCACCTTGGGGATCGCCAGTACTTCTAGTAGAGAAGAAGGATGGATCGTTAAGGATGGTTGTTGATTATCGAGGATTGAATGAGATGACGATCAAGAACAAGTACCCACTGCCTATGATCAATGATTTGTTTGATCAGCTGTAAGGAGCTAAGGTGTTTTCCAAGATCGATCTATGATCAGGGTACCACCAACTGAAGATTCAAGAGCAGGATATACCTAAGACAACTTTTACCACTAGGTACGGGCTATATGAGTATACAGTTATGTCATTTGGCCTGACTAACGCACCTACCTATTTTATGAACATGATGAACAAGGTGTTTATGGAGTTTTTGGATAAGTTTGTTGTGGTGTTCATAGATGATATTCTGGTCTACTTGAAGAATGAAGAGGAACATAAGGAGCATTTGCGTTTGGTACTTGGGAAGCTCAAAGAACATCAGCTATACGCCAAGTTCAGCAAGTGTGAGTTTTGGTTGAAGGAAGTTGGATTCCTTGGACATGTCATATCCGGAGAAGGAATAGAGGTAGACCCCAACAAAGTCATCACTGTGAAAAATTGGGAGGCACCCACGTCAGTTGGAGAGATCCGGAGTTTTCTCGGACTCACAGGATACTACCGGAGGTTCATTGAGAATTTCTCGAAGATTGCAAAGCCTATGACAGAGTTGTTGAAGAAGGACACCAAGTTCAAATGGACTGAGGAATGTGAGGCTAGTTTTTAGGAATTGAAGAAACGTTTGGTTACATCACTAGTGTTGATTCTGCCAGATCAACGCAAGGATTATGAAGTGTATTGTGACGCTTCTCGTCGAGGACTTGGAGCAGTGCTTATGCAAGAAGGAAGAGTTGTTTCATATGCCTCACGACAGCTTAAACCCCATGAGTTGAATTATGCTACCCATGATTTGGAGTTAGCAGCAGTAGTGCATGCGTTGAAGATTTGGAGACATTTTCTCATCGGAAACCATTGTGAGGTATACACGGATCACAAGAGTTTGAAGTATATCTTCACGCAGAAGGAGTTGAATCTCGGGCAGAGGAGATGGTTGGAACTCATTAAGGATTATGATATGAAGTTGCACTATCATCCCGAAAAGGCTAACGTAGTAGCCGATGCGTTGAGCCGAAAGAGTCATGTCAATACACTCATGACCGGAGAGTTACCCAAGGAGTTAGCAGAAGACCTTCGTGAGCTATGTTTGGAGATAGTTCTGAGAGTCTATGTAGCAACATTGGACATTCAGTCTACTTTGATGGATAAGATCAGAGAAGCACAGAAGATGGATAAGGAGATTGCCGAGATAAAGGAAAGGATGAACAAAGGAAAGGCTAAAGGATTTCGTGAGGATGAGCACGACACCTTATGGTTCGAGGACCGTGTATATGTGCCAAATGATCAGGAGATCAGGAAGCTGATTTTACAGGAGGCCCATGATTCACCATATTTGATTCACCCAGGAAATACCAAGATGTATCTGGATTTGAAGGATAGTTTCTAGTGGACCAGAATGAAGAAGGATATTGCGGAGTATGTAGCACTTTGTGATGTATGTTAGAGAGTGAAGGCATAAGCAATCACTCTGCGCTCTTGCATTAGGACACAGCCTAATCCTTGACGGGAAGCGTCGCAGTAAATGATGAAGTCCTTCTTAGTATCAGGTGGAGCAAGTACGGGGGCAGAAGTCAACTTGTCTTTGAGCGCCTGGAAACTTTCCTGACACTTGTCTGTCCAGTCAAACTTGACACCCTTATGCAATAGATTAGTCAGAGGCCTGGCAATCTTGGAGAAGTTCTCGACGAATCGACGGCAATAGCTGGCGAGACCGAGAAAACTTCGAACTTGCTTGACGTTCTTCGGAGGAGTCCAATCGAGAATAGCCTGAACTCGTTCAGGGTTGACGGCAATACCATCCTTGGAGATGACATGCCCAAGATAGGTTACTTCGGGGAGCCAGAATTCACACTTGGAATACTTAGCATACAGTTGATGTTCTCGAAGCTTCTCCAGCACAAGACGCAGATGGCCAGCATGTTCTTCCTCGTTCTTGGAAAATACAAGGATATCGTCCAGATAAACCACGACGAATTTGTCGAGGTAATCCATGAATATATAATTCATCAGACGAGAGAAGGTGGCGGGAGCATTCGTTAAGCCGAATGACATGACGGTGTACTCATATGACCCATACCGAGTCACGAAGGCGGTTTTTGGGATGTCCTCTTCACGAACACGGATCTGGTGGTAACCCAACCTCAAGTCGAGTTTGGAGAACACTAATGAGCCAACGAGTTGATCATAAAGGTCATTGATCCGAGGGAGAGGATATTTATTCTGAATGGTAGCTTGGTTTATAGGACGGTAGTCTTGGACTAAGCGGTTTGTCCCATCCTTCTTCTTAACAAAGAGAGAAGGTGCTCCCCAAGGAGAGCAACTTGGACGAATGAAACCTTTGACAAGAGATTTGTCGATTTCCTCCTTAAGCTCAATGAGTTCATGCGGCGGCATCTTGTAGGGTCGTTTAGCTATAGGGGTGGTGCCGGGTTTCAAGTCGATGATGAATTCGACAGCTCTAGCAGGAGGAATCCCTGGAAGTTCTTCTGGGAAGACGTCTTGGAATTCACATACGACGGGAATGTTTTCAATGCCCTCGAGTGGTGCAGCGTTCAACGCATTCAAGGCATAAAGACGTGCCTCGGCGTTCTGAACTAGATGAGCTTGGTAAGCAATTATTTCATCAGAAGGGTGTAGCAGATGGACGACCTTAGTGGCGCAAACTATAGAAGCAGTATGCGTTTTCAACCAATCCATTCCCAGAATGAGGTCGATGCTACAGGACTTTAGTACGATGGGGGAGGCAAGGAATTCCAGTCCTTCAAGTTCAACGGGAACATTGTGACTAACCATAGAGGTTTGACACTGGCCCGCAGGAGTGTGTACCACAATCGCAGTGTTCATCTCTTCATATTTAATGCCATGCATGAATGCAAACTCAGCTGATATGAATGAATGTGATGCTCCTGTATCAAATAAAACAGATGCTGGTACTGAATTTACGAGGAGTGTACCCATCACGGTAGCAGGCTGGTCTTGAACTTCATTGAGATCAACATGGTTGGCATGAACACGACCATAAGACTTGGCACTGTTGTTGCGAGGCTGGTTGCTTCCACGGCCAGTTGCTGGGAGGGCCAGTTGATTCTGCTTCTGATTGCAATCCCTAGCACGGTGACCTGGCTGACCACACTTGTAGCAGAGGCCATTATTGGGAGTGGGAACAGGAGCTTGTGGTGGTGGAGCTGGAAGTCTTGGCTGCCTAGTTGGAGCAGTAGGTAGACGAGGTGCAGCATAGGACTGCCTTGGGGCAGGTGCATTCGGCTGGTACATGCTGTTGGGGATCCATATCTTGCGCTTTTGCGAGGACGGGCCCGAAGATGAGGCCGTGTCACGGCTGCGCCTGTGAGAGCTCTGGTATTCCTACAGACCAGTTTCGACGTTGATGGCTTTGTTCACCAAGGTGGCAAAATCAGTAAAGTCATGCACTAGAAGTGCGAGCTTGATGTCAGCTTGAAGGCCATCACGGAACTTCTCCTGTCTGCGTGCATCAGTTGCAACGTCCTCTTCAGCATAGCGAGACAAGTCCAGAAATTCTCGTTGATAAGCTTCAACAGTTTTGTTGCCTTGGGTGAGGTTGCGAAACTCGCGCTTCTTATGGTCCATGACTCCCTGAGGAATGAAGCGAGCACGGAAGGCAGCTTGGAAGTCTGGCCAGGTGATGATTGTTCTAGCTGGCAGAGTACGCCTGTGGCTGTCCCACCATTGAGCTGCGGGTCCTTTCAGGAAGAAGGAAGCAAAGGTGACATAGCTGGCAAGGGCTACATCAGCAGACTCCATCTCATAGGTGATGTCACGGAGCCAGTCATCAGCATCCAGAGGCTAAGTTGAGCTGCGATACACGGTTGGGTTGAGGCGCATGAAATCCTGCAGAGTCACTTGGGTTGGCTGCTGGTTCATATTGGGGCGAGGAAACTGAGCCATAATATTCTCCATGAACTGACGATTCAGCTCAAACTGTTGCATCATCCCAGCCATGTACTCAGGCGGTGGTGGGGCGTTTCCACCACGACCATGACCACCTGGTCTAACCATCCTGCTAATATTTAACAGGGGTAGTTCAGCATTGAGGAATTTGCAAAAAAAAAACAAAAATCATTCATGATGAAACATGCACAACGAAAGCAGCACGATAGATACTACATAGTAGTCGGCATATCTTACAAAGGAGATCATGCATAGAGTTCGTTACCCAGAGTTCGGTACATAGGCTAAGACATCATAGGCGGCACACAGGCTCGCGGCGAATGCATCTAACACTAACAAGCAAGTCTACATCAGTCCCAAGCGGTACTGCGGAGGTAGCTGTAGCCTGAAAGCTGGTAGTGTGGCAGCGGGTACACCACGTCGGCAACCTGGGGGCCGCGGGTACTCTGGTGCAGAACCTGACGCTCAAGTGGCAGAAGAGGACCAAGTGCGGGAGAGTAGCCTCCCACCTCTGGCCAACCGACACCCTGGGGCATCACGGTCCTGGCTGGGTAGATAGCAGAACGCGGCAGCTCCCCAGATCCGACGAAGGGGTGCAACATCGTCAGAGCACGGTAGAGGTGCTGACGAGTGGTGTACAACTCGTGGCGAAGAGCTCGGTTAGTTCGATCCAGCCCATCAGCATGCAGAACCAGGTTCTAATGGTAGAAGGGCTCTCAGGTGACAGTGGAGTAGGCAGCAGTGTAGTAACCCTCCGCACCAATATCAGATGCGATAGCAATGTGCCTGAAGGGGGAGGTGTCCAACTCCCGGTACTCCCAACGAAGGCGTGTCAGAGCAGCATAGGCAGCATCGTGAACTGCCATATCGATGGTCACTCCAACACCATAAGCGGTGTGCAGCACAGTAGTGGAGTCATACTCCTGAGAGTAGAGGTGGACGGTGGCACGGTACTACTCCTGGTTAAAGTCCTGGTACTCCTCGGAGACGGTGTACTCGGGGTGCCAGCGATAACCCAGATAGGTCATCATCTCAGCTAGCACGGCCGGTGATCCCGAGGCACCAATGGCCGTCGTGTGGCGCACGATCTGCCTCGCGGGTTCCATCTGAAAACAGAGATGTTTCAAAGGAGTCAAATGATAGTGTGGAAATTGTTCAAAATACTATTCTAAGGGATAACTATGGCTTTTATCCAACTTTGGGGTGAATGTCGTAACGGGACCCTAGTGTTAGAGTTAGTAAATTCATTTAACCCGAGTAGAAGAGAGTTCAGAGTCCCAGAGTAAAGGTCGAGGAGTAAAAGGTCCTAGTACCACCCGATGGCGGCGTGGGCCCGTAAGGCACACAGCCAAGTTAGTAAAAAGTTTTTGCAATGTCTAGACTCGACTTCGGCCAAAGAGTGTGGAAGGGGGATTCCTACAGGCAGTCGGCTCTGATACCAACTTGTGATGCCCCAATTTAATTGTACACTAATCATACACGCAAACATGTACGATCAAGATCAGGGACTCACGGGAAGATATCACAACACAACTCTACAAATAAAATAAGTCATACAAGCAACAAAATACAAGCCAGGGGCCTCGAGGGCTCGAATACAAGTGCTCGATCATAGACGAGTCAGCGGAAGCAACAATATCTGAGTACAGACATAAGTTAAACAAGTTTTCCTTAAGAAGGCTAGCACAAACGGGGATACAGATCGAAAGAGGCGCAGGCCTCCTGCCTGGGATCCTCCTAAACTACTCCTGGTCGTCATCAGCGAGCAGCACGTAGTAGTAGGCACCTCCGGAGTAGTAGGAGTCATCGTCGACGACGGTGGCGTCTGGCTCCTGGGCTCCAACATCTGGTTGCGACAACCAGGTAGAAGGGATAGAGGGAAAAGAAGGAGAAAGCAACCGTGAGTACTCATCCAAAGTACTCGCAAGCAAGGAGCTACACTACATATGTATGCATTGGTATCAACTGGAATAAGGCTATTATATGTGGACTGGACTGCAGAAAGCCGGAATAAGAGGGGGATAGCTAGTCCTTCCGAAGACTACGCTTCTGGCAGCCTCCGTCTTGCAGCATGTAGAAGAGAGTAGACTGAAGACCTCCAAGTAGCATCGCATAGCATAACCCTAACCGATGATCCTCCCCTCGTCGCCCAGTGAGAGAGAGACCACCGGTTGTATCTGGCACTTGGAAGGGTGTGTTTTATTAAGTATTCGGTTGTACTTGTCATAAGGTCAAGGTACAACTCCAAATCGTCCTGTTACCGAAGATCACGGCTATTCGAATAGATTAACTTCCCTGCAGGGGTGCACCACATTCCCCAACACGCTCGATCCCATTTGGCCGGACACACTTTCCTGGGTCATGCCCGGCCTCGGAAGATCAACACGTCGCAGCCCCACCTAGGCACAACAGAGAGGTCAGCACGCCGGTCTAAACCTAAGCGCACAGGGGTCTGGGCCCATCGCCCTTAGCACACCTGCACGTCGCGAACGCGGCCGGAAGCAGAACTAGCCCCCTTAAGACAAGAGCAGGCTACGTTCCAATCCGGCGCGCGCCGCTCAGTCGCTGACGTCACGAAGGCTTCGGCTGATACCACGACGCCGGGATACCCATAACTACTCCCACGTAGATGGTTAGTGCGTATAGACCAAATGGCCAGACTCAGATCAAATACCCAGATCTCGTTAAGTGTGTTAAGTATCCGCGAACGCCGACCAGGGCCAGGCCCACCTCTTTCCTAGGTGGTCTGAACCTGCCCTGTCGCTCCGCCTCAAAGATCCACTCGTGGGTGCTCCTACGAGCCGACCCATCTTTAATCACCACATGTATCATGTATAAAGTATATAGAATATACCCGTGGTCACCTCCCGAGTGATCACGGCCCGATAGTATAGCATGGCAGACGGACAGGAATGTAGGGCCACTGATGATAAACTAGCATCCTATACTAAGCATTAGGATTGCAGGTAAAGGTAACAACCGTAGTAGCAAGGACAGGCTATGCATCAGGATAGGATTAACGGGAAGCAGTAACATGCTACACTACTCTAATGCAAGCAGTATAGAGAAGAGTAGGTGATATCTGGTGATCAAAGGGGGGGCTTGCCTGGTTGCTCTGGCAAGAGAGAGGGGTCGTCAACTCCGTAGTCGTACTGGGTAGCAGCGGCGTCGGTCTCGGTGTCTAGCGGAAGAAGAGGGGGGAAAACAATAAATATTTAAGCAAGCATATGCATAGTGATGCATGACATGACAAGTAACGGCGTTAGAGGTGCCCTAACGCGGTAGTAGGTGATACCGGTGGAGGGGGATAACATCCGGGAAAGTATCCCCGGTGTTTCGCGTTTTCGGGCAAAGGAGCCGGAGGGGGAAAGTTACGTGTTCGATAGGTTAAGGGGTGTGGAGGACGAACGGGCTGCGTATCCGGGTTCGTCTCGTCGTTCTGAGCAACTTTGATGTACAAAGTTTTTACATCCGATCTACGATTTATTTTATATTAATTTCCAAAGTTTTTAATTCATTTTTAGAATTAACAGAATTAATTTAATTTAAAATTGCCATTATGATGTCAGCATGAGGTCAGCGTGATGTCATCAGTCAACCAGTTAGTTGACTTAGTCAAACTGACAGGCAGGTCCCACATGTCATTGGTTGAATACTAATTATCTGTTAAGTTTTAATTAGCAGGTTTAATTAGAGTTAATTAGTTAACTAAATAGGGTTAGTTAAGTTAATTACTTCACTAATTAATTAATTAATTATTAATTAATTTTATTAAGTCATTTTTTATTTCCTTTTTCTTTTCTTCTCTTTTTTTAACGTTCTGGGGCCGGGCCCCACATGTCTGTGGCCCATCGGGGCCTAGAGGGCGCGGGCGAGCGGGTGCGGGCGCTCGCCCGAACGGGGCGCGGGCAAGGCCGTGGCCGGCGATGGCCACCGGAGCGGCGGCGCGACACCGGCAAGGGGAAGCAGGGGCGAGGCCAGGTGCAGTGGTGGCCGGCGGAGAGGCGGGGCCGCAAGGGCCACCGCAGGCGCGGCGGGCGCTAGGGAGGCGCAGCGGCAGCAGCGGTGCGCGGCCATGGCGGGGCTCGCGCGGTCGCGGTCGAGGGATAGGGGAGAGGGAGGGGGTTTGCTCACTTCGGAGAGTAAGGTCTGGGCAACGGGGCGCGGGGAGCGACTCGGGGAGGAGGACGAGGAGGTCCGGCATGGGAAGGAGATCCGGCGAGGTCGACGAGGCGACGGCGATTTGGGGAAGACGGTGAGGGGCTCCGGCGACGCGGTCCTCGTGCGGCGGGGCGAGGTAGCTCCGGGCGAGGTCCCGCGTCAGCGTGGTCGTGGACGGGTGCCGGGGTGCCGATAGGGTAACAGGAGGGGGCCGGCTCTGCGAGGGGGGATGACGACGACGTGGGGGGGGGGGGGGGGCGATGGGATGGGGGGGTTGCCCTGATCCAGATCAGGGAAGGGCGAGAGGGAGGAGTGGGAGAGAAAGGGGGCGACGTGGGGTGGGGGTTAGGGTTTCAGGGGGATAAGGTGGAGTGGGAGGGTCCGGCCGGGCCAGTGGGCTGGTCTGGCGGCCCATCGGCATGTCGGGCCGAGGCCCAGATGGGGGTTTCCTTCCGTCTTTTTTTTGTTTACCTTTTGTCTTTTCTTTTTATTTATTCTTTTCTGTTTTAATTCATTTAAAAGCATCTAGGCTTTTTATAAAAATGCGTTTACTTCACCATAATTACCGATGCAATAATAGACATAGCCCAAACATTTTATTTTTAATATTTGAAAACTTTTATTGTCGACTTTAAATTTAAGTTAGAATTTGACGCGGTTTCGAATTATCCCGAGATTAGTAACAGTAACCGCAGATGTCACGGCATCATTAGGAGAGTTTTACTGTAGCCAAATTATCCGGGCGTTACACTTGAATTGCCCCGAATGGTTGAAAAGAATTCTCACAATCGGAAACAATTATGAGCTGATGGCATCAAGCTAGAACCATGAATCTTGAGAGAACGAGTAAGATTTGGAGGAAAAACTCTTCTTCGGTCTTCAAAATCCAAGAATGACGACGAGAAACACCACCATGAATTGTTGAGATACTCCGGGATGACGAATAGAAATGTTGAGCCAACGGTGAAAAGAATTTGACAGATCTTGGAGAAATACATATGACTGATGATAATTCATTCTTACGTCAAACTTGAAGAGGAATTTGAGAATAACTCTGGAAAAAGAAGAGTTAGGTAAGATCCTGGGAAAAGACTTGTGGATTAGAGCCCCCTCAAAAGATACCCCGTTGAAGAGATTGCTTGAAAAGAGAGATTGCACCGGTTGAATTAAATGGCTTGAATGAGATAACAATCTCGAAATAGCTTGAACGGATTAGGAGTGAAAGCACGAATCTTCTGAGATATCTTCAGCACTCCGGAACAAATGAATAGCGAGAGGTGAATAAATTAGAAAGTCTTCGATAATAACTTCCAACATGGAAAGCATGTGAATCAATGAAAAAGATATGATCAACACCGAAAGCTTGATTTGAACCCA
Source organism: Triticum urartu (assembly GCF_003073215.2). NCBI lineage: Eukaryota > Viridiplantae > Streptophyta > Magnoliopsida > Poales > Poaceae > Triticum > Triticum urartu. Next base: position 451,092,302 of record NC_053028.1, read on the forward strand.
CCAGAGAAGAAAACGAGTGAAGAGTGACGAACTTGAAGCTCCGTTAGTATCTTCTTGAGAATCACCGGATAAGAACATTGATGGAAAGGAATGGAGAGACTTCCCATCAATAAAAGGATACTTGAATAAGAAATATGAGTCCTAAAAAAAACCAAAGGGGGGGGGGGGGGGAAAAACAAAGGCAACTTGGGACGGATGAAACAAATACCGTTGAGAAAAACTTAGAATTAATCTTGCGGATGTTGAAAATGATCGGATCCACTTGAAGAGAAACACGCCGGTTGAAAAGGATTGACAAGACAATCTCGATTATCATGAAGGATTGGTATTCACATAGGAGTATGAGAACACCGCTTAGGAAAAGGTATGGAATCAACACTTGACTTCGAAGCAACTCGAATACTACCACTGAAAAACAGAACAAAGATTGGCTTGCAAAATAAACCAGAAACAAACATATGATAGATCCCATATCGTATCATGTGTCTGTTGGAAAGAATTCCTACGTGATACTTGAATTCCCACTTATAAACTCCCGAAACTTTCTGGTTATGCAATCAGGTGTTGGGGATAAAGGGGAAGCATAATATCTCACCCAAAACTAGCAAATCCTACATCCAGCTGTATCCATCCTTCAACACATAACCAAGAAACCTTCGGAAATCATGTACCTCAACCTTCGAAATGTTGGGGAACATAGTAATTTAAAAAAAAATCCCACGCACACGCAAGATCATGGTGATGCATAGCAACGAGAGGGGAGAGTGTTGTCCACATACCCTCATAGACCAAAAGCGGAAGCGTTAGCACAACGCGGTTGATGTAGTCGTACGTCCTCACGATCCGACCGATCAAGTACCGAATGGATGGTACCTCCGAGTTCAGCACACGTTCAGCCTGATGATGTCCCTCGAACTCCGATCTAGCCGAGTGTTGAGGGAGAGTTTCGTCAGCATGACGGCGTGGTGACGATGATGATGTTCTACCGACGCAGGGCTTCGCCTAAGCACCGCTACCGTGTTATCGAGGTGGACTGTGGTGGAGGGGGGCACCGCACACAGCTAAAAGATCAAATCAATTGTTGTGTCTATGGGGTGCCCCTGCCCCCGTATACAAAGGAGCAAGGGGGAGGTGGGGCCGGCCAGGAGGAGGCGCGCCAGGAGGAGTCCTACTCCCACCGGGAGTAGGACTCCCTCCCTTCCTTGTTGGATTAGGAGAAGGGGGGAAAGAGGAGGGAGAGAGGAAGGAAAGGGGGGGTGCTGCCCCCCTCTCCATGTCCTATTCGGACTAGAGGGGGAGGGGCGCGCGGCCCTGCCCAAGCCGCCTCTCCTCTTCTCCACTAAGGCCCACTATGGCCCATTAAGCCCCCGGGGGGGTTCCGGTAACCCCTCGGTACTCCGGTAAAATCCCAATTTCACCCGGAACATTTCCGATATCCAAATATAGGCTTCTAATATATCAATCTTCATGTCTCGAACATTTTGAGACTCCTCGTCATGTCCGTGATCACATCCGGGACTCCGAACAACCTTCGGTACATCAAAACTCATAAACTCATAATATAACCGCCATAGAAACTTTAACCGTGCGAACCCTACTGGTTCAAGAACTATGTAGACATGACCGAGACACGTCTCCGGTCAATAACCAATAGCGGAACCTGGATGCTCATATTGGCTCCCACATATTCTACGAAGATCGTTATCGGTTAGACCGCATAACAACATACGTTGTTCCCTTTGTCATCGGTATGTTACTTGCCCGAGATTCGATCATCGGTATCTCAATACCTAGTTCAATCTCGTTACCGACAAGTCTCTTTACTCGTTCCGTAATACATCATCCTGCAACTAACTCATTAGTTGCAATGCTTGCAAGGCTTAAGTGATGTGCTTTACCGAGTGGGCCCAGAGATACCTCTCCGACAATCGGAGTGACAAATCCTAATCTCGAAATATGCCAACCCAACAAATACCTTCAGAGATACCTGTAGAGCACCTTTATAATCACCCAGTTACGTTGTGACGTTTGGTAGCACACAAAGTGTTCCTCTGGTAAATGGGAGTTGCATAATCTCATAGTCATAGGAACATGTATAAGTCATGAAGAAAGCAATAGCACTGACATACTAAACAACCGAGTGCTAAGCTAACGGAATGGGTCAAGTCAATCACATCATTCTCCTAATGATGGGATCCCGTTAATCAAATGAAAACTCATGTCTATGGCTAGGAAACATAACCATCTTTGATCAACGAGCTAGTCAAGTAGAGGCATACTAGTGACATTCGGTTTGTCTATGTATTCACACAAGTATTATGTTTCCGGTTAATACAACTATAGCATGAATAATAAACATTTATCATGATATAAGGAAATAAATAATAATTTTATTATTGCCTCTAGGGCATATTTCCTTCAGTCTCCCACTTGCACTAGAGTCAATAATCTAGATTACACAGTAATGATTCTAACACCCATGGAGTCTTGGTGCTGATCATGTTTTGCACGTGGAAGAGGCTTAGTCAACGGGTCTGCAACATTCAGATTCGTATGTATCTTGCAAATTTCTATGTCTCCCACCTGGACTAGATCCCGGATGGAATTGAAGCGTCTCTTGATGTGTTTGGTTCTCTTGTGAAATCTGGATTCCTTCGCCAAGGCAATTGCTCCAGTATTGTCACAAAAGATTTTCATTGGACCCCATGCACTAGGTATGACACCTAGATCAGATATGAACTCCTTCACCCAGACTCCTTCATTTGCTGCTTCTGAAGTAGCTATGTACTCCGCTTCACACGTAGATCCCGCCACGACGCTTTGTTTAGAACTGCACCAACTGACAGCTCCACCGTTCAATGTAAACACGTATACGGTTTGCGATTTAGAATCGTCCGGATCAGTGTCAAAGCTTGCATTAACGTAACCATTTACAATGAGCTCTTTGTCACCTCCATAAACGAGAAACATATCCTTAGTCCTTTTCAGGTATTTTAGGATGTTCTTGACCGCTGTCTAGTGATCCACTCCTGGATTACTTTGGTACCTCCCTGCTAGACTTATAGCAAGGCACACATCAGGTCTGGTACACAGCATTGCATACATGATAGAGCCTATGGCTGAAGCATAGGGAACATCTTTCATCTTCTCTCTATCTTCTGCAGTGGTCGGGCATTGAGTCTTACTCAACTTCACACCTTGTAACACAGGCAAGAACCCTTTCTTTGCTTGATCCATTTTGAACTTCTTCAAAACTTTGTCAAGGTATGTGCTTTGTGAAAGTCCAATTAAGCGTCTTGATCTATCTCTATAGATCTTGATGCCCAATATATAAGCAGCCTCACCGAGGTCTTTCATTGAAAAATTCTTATTCAAGTATCCCTTTATGCTATCCAGAAATTCTATATCATTTCCAATTAGCAATATGTCATCCACATATAATATCAGAAATGCTACAGAGCTCCCACTCACTTTCTTGTAAATACAGGCTTCTCCAAAAGTCTATACAAAACCAAATGCTTTGATCACACTATCAAAGCGTTTATTCCAACTCCGAGAGGCTTGCACTAGTCCATAAATGGATCGCTAGAGCTTGCACACTTTGTTAGCTCCCTTTGGATCGACAAAACCTTCCGGTTGCATCATATAGAACTCTTCTTCCAGAAATCCATTCAGGAATGCAGTTTTTACATCCATTTGCCAAATTTCATAATCATAAAATGCGGCAATTGCTAACATGATTCGGACAGACTTAAGCATCGCTACGGGTGAGAAGGTCTCATCGTAGTCAATCCCTTGAACTTGTCGAAAACCTTTCGCAACAAGTCGAGCTTTATAGACAGTAATATTACCGTCAGCGTCAGTCTTCTTCTTGAAGATCCATTTATTCTCAATGGTTTGCCGATCAACGGGCAAGTCAACCAAAGTCCACACTTTGTTCTCATACATGGATCCCATCTCAGATTTCGTGGCCTCAAGCCATTTTGCGGAATCTGGGCTCACCATCGCTTCTTCATAGTTCGTAGGTTCGTCATGGTCTAGTAACATAACCTCCAGAACAGGATTACCGTACCACTCTGGTGTGGATCTTACTCTGGTTGACCTATGAGGTTCAGTAACAACTTGATCTGAAGTTCCATGATCATCACCATTAACTTCCTCACTAATTGGTATAGACGTCACAGGAACCGGTTTCTGTGATGAACTACTTTCCAATAAGGGAGCAGGTATGATTACCTCATCAAGTTCTACTTTCCTCCCACTCACTTCTTTCGAGAGAAACTCCTTCTCTAGAAAGGATCCATTCTTAGCAACGAATGTCTTGCCTTCAGATCTGTGATAGAAGGTGTACCCAACAGTCTCCTTTGGGTATCCTATGAAGACACATTTCTCCGATTTGGGTTCGAGCTTATCAGGTTGAAGCTTTTTCACATAAGCCTCGCATCCCCAAACTTTAAGAAACGACAACTTTGGTTTCTTGCCAAACCATAGTTTATAAGGCGTCGTCTCAACGGATTTCGATGGTGCCCTATTTAACATGAATGCGGTCGTCTCTAAAGCATAACCCCAAAATGATAGCTGTAAATCAGTAAGAGACATCATAGATCGCACCATATCTAGTAAAGTACGACTACGACGTTCGGACACACCATTACGCTGTGGTGTTCCGGGTGGCGTGACTTGTGAAACTATTCCGCATTGTTTCAAATGTAGACCAAACTCGTAACTCAAATATTGTCCTCCACGATCAGATCGTAGAAACTTTATTTTCTTGTTACGATGATTTTCAAGTTCACTCTGAAAGTCTTCGAACTTTCCAAATGTTTCAGACTTATGTTTCATTAAGTAGATATACCCATATCTGCTTAAATCATCTATGAAGGTGAGAAAATAACGATACCCGCCGCGAGCCTCAATATTCATTGGTCCACATACATCAGTATGTATGATCTCCAATAAATCAGTTGCTCGCTCCATAGTTCCAGAGAATGGCGTTTTAGTCATCTTGCCCATGAGGCACGGTTCGCAAGTACCAAGTGATTCATAATCAAGTGGTTCCAAAAGTCCATCATTATGGAGTTTCTTCATGCGCTTTACACCGATATGACCTAATCGGCAGTACCACAAATAAGTTGCAGTATCATTATCAACTCTTCATCTTTTGGCTTCAACATTATGAATATGTGTATCACTAGTATCGAGATTCATCAAAAATAGACCACTCTTCAAGGGTGCATGACCATAAAAGATATTACTCATATAAATAGAACAACCATTATTCTCTGATTTAAATGAATAACCGTCTCGCATCAAACAAGATCTAGATATAATGTTCATGCTCAACGCCGGCACCAAATAACAATTATTTAGGTCTAATACTAATCCCGAAGGTAGATGTAGAGGTAGCGTACCGACGGAGATCACATCGACTTTGGAACCGTTTCCCACGCGCATCGTCACCTCGTCCTTGGCCAGTGTTCGCTTAATCCGTAGTCCCTGTTTTGAGCTGCAAATATTAGCAACAGAACCAGTATCAAATACCCAGGTGCTACTGCGAGCTCTCGTAAGGTACACATCAATAACATGTATATCACACATACCTTTGTTCACCTTGCCATCCTTCTTATCTGCCAAATACTTGGGGCAGTTCCGCTTCTAGTGACCAGTCTGCTTGCAGTAGAAGCACTCAATCTTAGGCTTAGGTCCAGACTTGGGTTTCTTCTCTTGAGCAGCAACTTGTTTGTTGTTCTTCTTGAAGTTACCCTTCTTCTTCCCTTTGCCCTTTTTCTTGAAACTGGTGGTCTTACTGACCATCAGCACTTGATGTTCCTTCTTGATTTCTACCTCCGCAGCCTTTAGCATTGTGAAGAGCTCGGGAATTGTCTTATCCATCCCTTGCATGTTATAGTTCATCATGAAGCTTTTGTAGCTTGGTGGCAGTGTTTGAAGAATTCTGTCAATGACGCTATCATCTGGAAGATTAACTCCGAGTTGAATCAAGTGATTGCAGTACCCAGACATCTTGAGTATATGCTCACTAACAGAACTATTCCCCTCCATCTTGCAGCTGTAGAACTTATTGGAGACTTCATATCTCTCAATCCAGGCATTCTTTTGAAATATTAACTTCAACTCCTGGAACATCTCATATGCTCCATGACGTTCAGAACGTCGTTGAAGTCCCAGTTCTAAGCCATAAAGCATGGCACATTGAACTATCGACTAGTCATCAGCTTTGCTCTGCCAGACGTTCATAACATCTGGTGTTGCTCCTGCAGCAGGTTTGGCACCTAGCGGTGCTTCTAGGACGTAATTCTTCTATGCAGCAATGAGGATAATCCTCAAGTTACGGACCCAGTCCGTGTAATTGCTACCATCATCTTTTAACTTTGCTTTCTCACGGAACGCATTAAAATTCAACGGAACAACAACACGGGCCATCTATCTACAAACAACATAGACAAGCAAGATACTATCAGGTACTAAGTTCATGATAAATTTAAGTTCAATTAATCATATTACTTAAGAACTCCCACTTAGATAGACATCTCTCTAGTCCTATAAGTGATCACGTGATCCATATCAACTAAACCATAACCGATCATCACATGAAATGGAGTAGCTTTCAATGGTGAATGTCACTATGTTGATCATATCTACTATATGATTCACGCTCAACCTTTCGGTCTCGGTGTTCCGAGGCCATATCTGCATATGCTAGGCTCGTCAAGTTTAACCTGAGTATTCTGCATGTGCAAAGCTGGCTTGCACCCGTTGTAGATGGACGTAGAGCTTATCACACCCAATCATCACGTGGTGTCTGGGCACGACGAACTTTGGCAACGGTGCATACTTAGGGAGAACATTTTTATCTTGAAATTTAGTGAGAGATCATCTTATAATGCTACCGTCAATCAAAGCAAGATAAGATGCATAAAAGATAAACATCACATGCAATCAATATAAGTGATATGATATGGCCATCATCATCTTGTGCTTGTGATCTCCATCTCCGAAGCACCGTCATGATCACCATCGTCACTGGTGCGACACCTTGATCTCCATCGTAGCATCGTTGTCGTCTCACCAATCTTATGCTTCTACGACTATCGCTACTGCTTAGTGATAAAGTAAAGCATTACAGGGCGATTGCATTGCATACAATAAAGCGACAACCATATGGCTCCTGCCAGTTGCCGATAACTCGGTTACAAAACATGATCATCTCATACAATAAAATTTAGCATCATGCTTTGACCATATCACATCACAACATGCCCTGCAAAAACAAGTTAGACGTCCTCTACTTCGTTGTTGCAAGTTTTACGTGGCTGCTATGGGCTGAGCAAGAACCGTTCTTACCTACGCATCAAAACCACAACGATAGTTTGTCAAGTTGGTGTTGTTTTAACCTTCGCAAGGACCGGGCATAGCCACACTCGGTTCAACTAAAGTTGGAGAAACTGACACCCGCCAGCCACCTGTGTGCAAAGCACGTCGGTAGAAGCAGTCTCGCGTAAGCGTACGCGTAATGTCGATCTGGGCCGCTTCATCCAACATTACCGCCGAACCAAAGTATGACATGCTGGTAAGCAGTATGACTTATATCGCCCACAACTCACTTGTGTTCTACTCGTGTGTAACGCCCCAGATATAACTTTCCATATTTGTATCCAACTCTTGCCGTCTCCGACGCTAAGTTATATTTATTTCTTGGGTTCGGGTCTTTGTCTCCGTGTGTTGTTTTCTTTTCCGTGCATCTCTTATCATGTCATCTCGTGCATTGCATTTGCATACATGTTCATCTCATGCATTCGAGCATTTTCTCCATTGTCCGTTTTGCATTCCGGCGCTTCGTTCTCCTCCGGTGGCCATTTCCAGCTTTCTTTCATGTGTGGGGTTCAAACATTTCCGGACTGGACCGAGACTTGTCATGCGGCCTTGGTTTACTACCGGTAGACCGCCTGTCAAGTTTCGTATCATTTGGACTTCGTTTGATACTCCAACGGTTAACCGAGGGACCGAAAAGGCCTCGTGTGTGTTGCAACCCAACACCCCCCAAATTTGGCCCAAAACCCACCAAACTCTGCTCCCATGTCCTAGAGCGTTCGATCACGATCGCGTGGCGAAAACCGCACCTCATTTGGACTCTCCTAGCTCCACTTATGCCTATTTAATACCCCCCATTTCGGATCTCGTCTTCCTCCTCGACCCTAGCCAAAAAAAAACAGATCTCCCGCACCGACGGACGTGTCCGCCCGCCCGGACAGCGTCCGCCGCCGCCCGCGTCCTCTCCCGCGCTGCCAGTGGCGCCGCCGCCGCCGGCCCGGGAGGCCCGCGTACGGCCCCCGAGCCCAGCACCGGCTCCTCCGCCGCCCGCGCCCAACCTCCGTCTTCTTCGTCGCCGGCGCCGACCGCCTCCGCCGCACCGCCCTTCGTCGCCTGGCGTCGACCCGCCGCCGTACTCGCCCGACGCCGCGCGCCTCCGCCGCCGCACGCCTTGGCGCCGCCCGAGCCGCCCGAGCCACCGGCCGCCCGCGGTCCACCTCGCCGCCCGGCGACTCCGGCCGGCCACCGGACCCGGCCGCGGCCACCGCCTCCTCCCGCCGGCCGCTGTTCTTCTTCTTCCCCGACGAGCTGCTACAGTGCGCGCCGGCGAAGCCTCGGGAAACGTGCAAATCTGGATCTGGAAATATCCCGGTTGACTTTTATCTCCTAACCCTAATCTTTTATGCCTACTTTGACCTGCCGTAACTTTGCATCCGTAGCTTCGATTTGGACATATGATATATCAAAATCTTCGCCTCGACATGTAAATCATTTCATTACATTGCATCATTTGCATTTGAGGTCATCTTGTTGCCCAAAATACTGTTAGAAGGAGGCTTCGTGAGTTAAATTGCAGATCCGTTAGTTCATCTTGCACTTTTGTCATTTTTGCCATGTTTAATTCGTGCATGATATGCCTGTGCCCCTTTGGGATGAATTGTTAAGCATTTTGTCTTCTTTCCATAGGTGCCACCCATGCATTTTTATGTTGTGTGTGTTGCCTTGTGCAAGCTTGCGAAGAGAGGTACCTGAGATTGCTGATTTCAAGGACTTAGTGATTTTCACTAAGTCTGGGATATTTTAGTTCATGATGCTATATGTCCAGCTTGTTTCCTAGTGATCCGTGCCTCTTTTGAGGATAATCAGTAAGGGAGTTTTGATATTTATGTTATGCTCTATCCATCCATGTCTTTGTTTGCATATGTGGAGTGCTCTAGGTTGACTCAATCGAGCTCAACTTTTGCTTCGTTGTTAATCTGGGCAGATCGTCAACTTGTTTGCGATTTTGCCGATGCTACCGTTAGTGTTCCATGCATGCTATGCCTTTGTTCTTGCCATGTGTAGCTAGCATATTGTGTCTTCTTTCTAGATATATGATTGCCTTGCCATGACTTGCACCGTAGTGAGTGCATCGAGCTCGTTTACATGCCTTCGTGAGTTATAATTTCAGCATGTCTCAGTTTTCACTAAGTCTGAAAACTGATTGTGTACGAGCTATGTTCGTGAGCTCGGTAGAGTATTTTGTGAACCCTTTTGGCCCCAGGTCACTTTGGGTGTTTTGTTAAGCTTGTTGAGTATCTCCATGCCATGTTCTTACTTGTCATGTTCAGGTCATTTATCATGTTGTTTTGCTGCTCTGAAGAGGGCTTCGTGGTCTGAAATTTCAGGCTAGTGTTAATTTCACCAAGTCTGGAATCTGTTTTGCATATTCATTTTTGCCATGCTTGTTTGAACCTCTTAATGGATGAATTTGCCTATGGCTCAGTGCTAGTGTTTTGTTAAGCATCTTGTGTACATCACTGCCATGTATTTTGTTTTCATGTTTGGTGGCTGTAGCATGTTCATTTCGTTGCGTTTAGATGCCTACTTGCTGTAAATCGCAGACCGGTGTCCTATCTTAAAACGCTTGCCATTTCCAAACCGTAACTCCGATTCCAATGATCTTTATATCGTTTTCAAGCGATTTCATCCCCTCTATCCAGTGGCACCCTTGGAATTCCATGTTGAGGCCAGGTTCATGCATTTCCTGTCATATCTTGCATTTTGCATCCCGCATCGCATCCCGCATAGCATGTCATCATTTCATCATATTGCTTGGTCTTGCACGTGGTTGATTGTATCCTTGTTGCTTGTTTGTCTTGTTGGGTAGAGCCGGGAGACGAGTTCGCTACCGAGGAGCCCGTTGAGTTTGCTTGTGAGGATCCAGTCAGCTTTGACAACTGTGCAGGCAAGATGATCATACCCTCGAAATCACTACTATCTTTGCTATGCTAGTTTGCTCGCTCTTGCTATGCCAATGCTATGATGCCTACCTTTTGCTTGTCATCCTCCCAATTGCCATGTTGAACCTTTAACCCACCTTGTCCTAGCAAACCGTTGATTGGCTATGTTACCGCTTTGCTCAGCCCCTCTTATAGCGTTGCTAGTTGCAGCTGAAGATTGGAGGCCGTTCCTTGTTGGCACATTTATTTACTTGTTGGGATGTCACTATATTGCTATGTTATCTTAATGCATCTATATACTTGGTAAAGGGTGGAAGGCTCGGCCTCTCGCCTAGTGTTTTGTTCCACTCTTGCCGCCCTAGTTTCCGTCATATCGGTGTTATGTTCCCGGATTTTGCGTTCCTTACGCGGTTGGGTTATAATGGGAACCCCTTGATATTTCGCCTCGATTAAAGCTTTTCCAGCAATGCCCAACCTTGGTTTTACCATTTGCCACCTAGCCTTTACTTTCCCTTGGGTTCTGCAGACTCAAGGGTCATCTTATTTTAACCCCCCCCCCCCGGGCCAGTGCTCCTCTGAGTGTTGGTCCAACCGTCAGCCGCCGGTGGCTACCAGGGGCAACTCTGGGCTGGCCTACCGGAAGTTTGGACAATCTGAGTGTGCCCTGAGAAAGAGATATGTGCAGCTCCTATCGGGATTTGTCGGCACATTCGGGCGGTGTTGCTGGACTTGTTTTAACCTGTCGAATTGTCTTGTTGTACCGGGTTACCGAGTCTGATCGGTGTGTCTCGGGTGGAGGTCTATTCCTTCGTTGACCGTGAGAGCTTGTCATGGGCTAAGTTGGGACTCCCCTGCAGGGATTGAACTTTTGAAAGCCGTGCCCACGGTTATGGGCAGATGGGAATTTGTTAATGTCCGGTTGTAGATAACTTGAACCTTAATTAATTAAAATGAATCAACTGAGTGTGTTGCCGTGATGGCCTCTTCTCGGCGGAGCCCGGGAAGTGGACACGGTGTTGGAGTAATGCTTGCGCAGGTTGTTCCTCTAGATTCTCGCTCGCGCCTTGCCTCCTCTTCTCGCTCTCTTTTGCGTATAAGTTAGCCACCACATATGCTAGTCGCTTGCTGCAGCTCCACATACTTGCCTTATCCTTCCTATAAGCTTAAATAGTCTTGATCGCGTGGGTGTGAGATTGCTGAGTCCCCGTGGCTCACAGATACTACAACTCCAGATGCAGGTCCAGGTGATTCCGCTCCAGGTGACGAGTACGAGCTCAAGTGGGAGTTCGACGAGGACTCTCAGTGTTATTATGTTTCCTTTCCCGACGATCAGTAGTGGTGCCTAGTTGGGGTTATCGAGTCAGGGCCTTGTCGCATGTTGGGGGTCTTTTCTATTTTGGTGCCGTAGTCGGGCCATGAGTGATTTGTATGATGAATGTTATTTATGTACTCTGATGTGACGTGGCGAGTGTAAGCCAACTATGTTATCTTCCCCTTTTTATTATGTATTACATGGGATGTTGTAATGATTGCCTGACTTGCGACATTGCTTTCAATGCGGTTATGTCTCTAAGTCGTGCCTCGACACGTGGGAGCTATAGCCGCATCGAGGGCGTTACAAGTTGGTAATCAGAGCCTTCCCCGACCTTAGGAGCCCCATTGCTTGATCGTTTTTAGAAGGCGAGTTGTGTCTAGAAAAATGTTTTGAGTCACTTAGGAATTATATATCAGAGAGTTAGGAATTCTTTTTACTTCCCAGTCTCCTCATCGCTCTGGTAAGGCATCCTGACGTAGAGTTTTGACTCTTCTCTTCTCAAATTTCACTAAAAAAATTTTTTAGGATCACGCGAGTATCTTGGTTTTGTTCCGATGGTTTTGTGACGAGAACATTGTTCTTGGTGCCTCCTGTCTTTAGGGGTTGTGGCAGTGTCCCGGGGAGTTGAGCTCTGAGGTGTTGTCGTCACAATTTTATCGTTGCAATTCTGGTATACTTGAGATTTGTGCGCGACATCGAAAATCTCTTTTATGCAGTTCGTTGGTGAGATAACCTCGACGCCACCCAGTACTGGGGCGGGAGTTCGGGAGTATCGCCATAACTTGTATAACGGATGCTTTTCGAAGGTTGAGATAGATGGGTTTCCGAAGGCTTCTTGGTTATGTGTTGAAGGATGGATACAGCTGGATGTAGGATTTGCTAGCTTGAGTGAGATATTATGCTCCCCTGTATCCCCAACACCTGATTGCATAATCGGGAAAATTTCGGGAATTTCATAGGTGGGAATTCAAGTAGCCTTAGGATATCTTTCCGACAGATGTATGATATAAAATTGGGGTTCGACGTCTAGTGGTTCGCCTATTCACGGTCGATTTTACAGTGGTCTCGTTGTGTCTTAAAGAGTCCTTGGCTATGCTGACTCGGGGACGCTTCGTATGTCATGTGCACTGCCTTGTACATGATGGTGCTGTACGATCGAGCCCGTGTAGGTCCCACCACGAAAACTTCGGACGAAATTTCTATCATGTATTTGTTCCGGCTTATTCCGCAAGCCAACCCCTGGTTTTATTTTCAGTTGTGGCATTCGTTTTGCTTCGACGTCATATGATGATTCCATCCCTCGTTGTGGTACCCCTTCTACCTGGTTCTTCGTGGCTTCGCAATTTAAGAATATGTGACCACTTCAAGAGAAATGCATTCGTTCATTTTGTTCGGATGTGAAGACTATATGTTGCAATTTTCATTCCGTTGGATTCAGCTTCAAATATTTATCTGTCATGTGCTAATGGTGGTCAACCTCTTCAGGATGGCTCCTCCAACGCGCACGACTCCGAATCCTGATCCGCCACCGCCTCCACCTCCTCAAGAGGCATGGCAAGCTGTGATGGCCGCAACCAATGCAAACACTCAGCTGATCATGCAAATTCTCCAAGAGCGCAATCAAGGCAGTCAAGGGAATCAAGGCAGCAACCAGGGTCACTTTGCTACACTCAACCAGTTCCTTGCTAACGGGCCAAAGACTTTCAGTAATTGTGTTGAGGCAACCGATGCTGACGATTGGCTTGTGGATCTGTGTAAGCATTTCGAGTGCAGCAACGTCAGACCTGAGGACTTTGTGAAATTCGCTTCCTTCCAACTCAAAGATCAGGCTGCAGAGTGGTTCCAGCAGTACAAGGATTCCAGAGGTGGACGTGTTATCACTTGGGATGATTTCCGTCAAGATTTCCGCGCTCATCACATTCCGCAGAGCGTGGCTGAAAGCAAGCGTGAGGAATTCCGCAATATGAAGCAAGGCTCTTTGTCTGTCTATGACTACAACAAATTGTTCCAGAAGCTTGCCCGTTTTGCCAAGCAGGATGTTCCTGATGAGAAGAGCATGATCTATCAGTTCAGGGGTGGTCTTCGTGAGGAAATTCAGCTCGCTCTTGTCCTCTTTGAGCCGTTGAGATACGATGAGTTCTACAACATGGCACTGAAGCAAGAGGCTGCTCAGTTGAGGTGTGATGCTTCCAGGAAGCGAGTCAGAGATGTTACTCCTTCTTCCTCTACTCAAGTGGCCAAGCAGCAGAAGTATTGGCTTCCTCCTCCTCCGTTCCGTCAGCCGTATCAGCAGAAGAGCAAAGGTGGCAGTGGTTCTTCCCACCCACCCAACCCAGGCTTTCAGAACAAGACTTCGTCTCAAGCTCCAAGACCGAGTGCTCCGTATCACCGTCCGCTTTCAGAGGTCACGTGCAACAAGTGCCAACAGAAGGGTCACTATGCCAACAAGTGTTTCAACCAGAGGCGTCTTCCTCCTCCTCCTGTGAGATCGGCAAGTACAGCTGTGGTCAAGCATAACCCCAAGCATGCCAAGGTCAATTTGATGAATGCAGCTCAGGCAGAGGACTCGTCAGATGTGATCATGGGTAACCTTCCTGTTAACGATGTTCCTGCAAAAGTTCTTTTTGACACTGGTGCATCGCATTGCTTCATCTCGAAACCTTTTGCATCTAAGCATGAGTTGACTTCCCAAGTTATGCATAAACCGTTAGCAGTCGTCTCTCCGGGTAAATGTTTGCTTGCTAATCACGTGGTTCCGGATATTTCTATCTTGATGGGTGATTTCAAGTTTCTAGCTTCTCCAATGGTTCTTGGTAACTCGGATATTGATCTTATTCTTGGGATGGATTGGCTTTCTAAGCATAAAGCTCAGCTTGATTGTGCAGCCAGGCAGATTCAACTGACTCATTCGTCTGAGGATGTCATTGTCTTTGCCGCTCGGGATAATACCATCCGGTTGTTTTCTCTTAATGAGAAGGGTGAATTGGATGCTATTTCGCAGATTCCGGTTGTTTGTGAATATCCAGACGTTTTTCCAGAAGAACTCCCAGGGATGCCTCCAAACCGGCCGGTTGAATTTGTTATTGAACTTGAGCCCGGTACGGAACCTGTGTGCAAACGTCCCTACAAGCTCGGCCCCGAAGAGTTGAAGGAGTTGAAGAAACAACTCGATGAGCAAGAAAGATTGGGTCTCATCCGGCCTAGCACTTCTCCGTGGGGTTGTAGTGTTCTTTTTGTGAAGAAGAAGGATGGTTCAAGCCGACTTTGTGTTGATTACCGTCCAGTGAATAAGAAGACCATCAAGAACAAATACCCACTTCCCAACATCAGTGAGCTGTTCGAACAACTCAAGGGTGCTCAAGTGTTCTCCAAGCTTGATCTCCGTATGGGTTATCACCAGATTCGCATTCGTGAAGAAGATATTCCCAAGACAGCATTCAGAACAAGCTTTGGTTCATATGAATACACTGTCATGTCTTTTGGCCTCGCCAACGCTCCTCCGACGTTTTCTCGCATGATGAACTTCATCTTCAACGCCTACACCAATGACTTCGTTTTGGTCTATCTCGATGACATTCTGGTTTTCTCGAAGAACAAGGAAGATCATGCCAAGCACTTGCGTTTGGTTCTTGATAAGCTCAGGGAACATCAGTTCTACGCCAAGTTCTCCAAGTGTGAATTTTGGCTCGATGAGGTTCTTTATCTTGGTCATATCATCTCTGCCAAGGGCATTTTCGTGAATCCCGAGAAGGTATCCGCAATTGTGAATTGGGAACCTCCTCAGAACATGAAGCAACTCCGCAGTTTTCTCGGTCTCGCAAGCTATTGCCGAAGATTCGTTGAAAACTTTTCCAAGATCGCGAAGCCTCTCTCAAATCTTCTTCAGAAGCACGTCAAGTACGTTTGGTCTCCGGAGTGTGATATTGCTTTCAACACGTTGAAAGAGAAGTTGATCACTGCTCCAGTTCTGACTCCGCCTGATGAAACCAAGCCGTACGAGGTCTTTTGTGATGCCTCTCTCCAAGGTCTTGGCGCAGTATTGATGCAAGAGAAGAAAGTTGTTGCTTATACATCTCGCCAGTTGAAGCCTAATGAGAAGAACTACCCCACTCATGATCTCGAGTTGGCGGCAGTTGTGCATGCTCTTTTGACTTGGAGACATCTTCTATTGGGAAGAAAAGTGGACATTTTCACTGATCACAAGAGTCTCAAGTACATCTTCACTCAGCCTAATCTCAACCTAAGGCAAACTCGATGGGTCGAAATGATTCAAGAGTATAATCCGAGTATTGAGTATACTCCAGGCAAGGCCAATGTGATTGCTGACGCTTTGAGCAGAAAAGCATATTGCAACAGTCTGATTCTCAAGCCTTATCAACCCGAGCTTTGTGAAGCTTTCCGCAAGCTGAATCTTCAAGTTGTTCCTCAAGGTTTCCTCGCCAACCTTCAAGTTTCTCCTACCTTAGAAGACCAGATTCGCCAAGCCCAGCTTCTTGATGCTATGGTGAAAAAGGTGAAGATTGGGATTGCAAAGAGTCAGTCCAAGTACAAGTGCTACCGCCTTGATGACAAGGACACTCTCTTATTCGAGGATCGTATTGTTGTGCCCAAAGGTGAACTTCGTAAAGTGATCATGAACGAGGCTCACAACTCTCTCCTCTCCATCCACCCTGGTAGTACGAAGATGTATCAGGATCTCAAGCAAGCTTATTGGTGGACTCGAATGAAGCGCGAGAACGCTCAATTCGTGAATGAATGTGATGTCTGCAGAAGAGTGAAGGCAGAACACCAAAGGCCAGCAGGTCTCCTCCAACCTCTTGCCATTCCAGAATGGAAGTTTGACCACATTGAAATGGACTTCGTGACTGGGTTTCCAAAGTCCAAGCGTGGCAATGATGCTATATTCGTCGTCATCGACAAGCTCACCAAAGTGGCTCATTTTCTGCCTATCAAAGAGTCGATCACTGCAGCTCAATTGGCGGAACTCTATACCTCTCGCATTGTCTCTCTGCACGGTATTCCTCAAGTGATCTCTTCAGACCGTGGCAGTATCTTTACCTCGAAGTTTTGGGATTCTTTTCAGAAGGCCATGGGTACCAACATTCGCTTCAGCACAGCTTTCCATCCCCAAACAAGCGGTCAAGTCGAGCGTGTCAACCAGATTCTTGAAGATATGCTCAGGGCTTGTGTGATCTCCTTCAGCATGAAGTGGGAGGACTGCCTTCCTTATGCTGAATTCTCATACAACAACAGTTTTCAAGCAAGTTCGGGCAAGGCCCCATTTGAAATTCTGTATGGCAGGAAGTGCCGTACCCCTCTCAACTGGTCTGAAACCGGTGAATGTCAGCTGCTGGGTAATGACTTAATCACAGAAGCAGAAGAAATGTGCAAAGTCATTCGTGATAACCTCAAAGCAGCCCAATCCCGCCAGAAGAGCTACTATGATAGTAAGCACCGTGATTTGGCTTTCGAGATCGGAGATCATGTTTACCTCCGTGTCTCTCCTATGAAAGGTACTCGTCGCTTCGGTATCAAAGGGAAGCTTGCCCCTAGATACGTGGGACCTTTCAAGATTGTCAGCAAGAGAGGCGACCTCGCCTATCAGCTCGAGCTTCCTTCAAACTTTGCCAATGTTCATGATGTGTTCCACCTCTCTCAGCTTCGAAAGTGCTTCAAGACTCCTGACCGCACCGTCAACTTCGAGGACATTGAGCTCCAAGAAGAACTCTCCTATCATGAGCACCCAGTTGCTATTCTTGAAGAGACTGAACGCAAGACTCGCAACAAGTCAATCAAATTTCTCAAAGTCATGTGGTCTCACCATTCCGATAGTGAAGCTACCTGGGAACGCGAGGATCACCTCCGTTCTGAGTACCCGGAGTTCTTTCAGTCCTAGATCTCGGGACGAGATCTTTTCGTAGTGGTGGAGTGTTGTAACGCCCTAGATATAACTTTCCATATTTGTATCCAACTCTTGCCGTCTCCGGCGCTAAGTTATATTTATTTCTCGGGTTCGGGTCTTTGTCTCCGTGTGTTGTTTTCTTTTCCGTGCATCTCTTATCATGTCATCTCGTGCATTGCATTTGCATACATGTTCATCTCATGCATTCGAGCATTTTCTCCGTTGTCCGTTTTGCATTCCGGCGCTTCGTTCTCCTCCGGTGGCCATTTCCAGCTTTCTTTCATGTGTGGGGTTCAAACATTTCCGGACTGGACCGAGACTTGTCATGCGGCCTTGGTTTACTACCGGTAGACCGCCTGTCAAGTTTCGTATCATTTGGACTTCGTTTGATACTCCAACGGTTAACCGAGGGACCGAAAAGGCCTCGTGTGTGTTGCAACCCAACACCCCCCAAATTTGGCCCAAAACCCACCAAACTCTGCTCCATGTCCTAGATCATTCGATCACGATCGCGTGGGCGAAAACCGCACCTCATTTGGACTCTCCTAGCTCCACTTATGCCTATTTAAACACCCTCCATTTCGGATCTCGTCTTCCTCCTCGAACCCTAGTTCCAAAAAAAAAACAGTTCCCGCACCGACGGACGTGTCCGCCCCCGGCCGGACAGCGTCCGCCGCCGCCCGCGTCCTCTCCCGCGCTGCCAAGTGGCGCCGCCGCCGCCGGCCCGGGAGAGCCCGCGTACGGCCCCCCCAAGCCCATCCACCGGCTCCTCCGCCGCCCGCGCCCAACCTCCGTCTTCTTCGTCGCCGGCGCCGACCGCCTCCGCCGCACCGCCCTTCGTCGCCGGCGTCGACCCCGCCGCCGTACTCTGGCCCGACGCCGCGCGCCTCCGCCGCCGCACGCCTTGGCGCCGCCCGAGCCGCCCTGGGGAGCCACCGGCCGCCCGCGGTTGCCTCGCCGCCCGGCGACTCCGGCCCGGCCACCGGACCCGGCCGCCGGCCACCGCCTCCTCCCGCCGGCCGCTGTTCTTCTTCTTCCCCGACGAGCTGCTACAGTGCGCGCCGGCGAAGCCTCGGGAACCGTGCAAATCTGGATCTGGAAATATCCCGGTTGAGTTTTATCTCCTAACCCTAATCTTTTATGCCTACTTTGACCTGCCGTAACTTTTCATCCGTAGCTCAGATTTGGACATATGATATATCAAACTCTTCGCCTCGACATGTACATCATTTCATTCCATTGCATCATTTGCATTTGAGGTCATCTTGTTGCCCAAAATGCTGTTAGAAGGAGGCTTCGTGAGTTAAATTGCAGATCCGTTAGTTCATCATGCACTTTTGTCATTTTTGCCATGTTTAATCCATGCATGATATGCCTGTGCCCCTTTGGGATGAATTGTTAAGCATTTTGTCTTCTTTCCAGAGGTGCCACCCATGCATTTTTAGGATGTGTGTGTTGTCTTGTGCAAGCTTGCGAAGAGAGGTACCTGAGATTGCTGATTTCAGGGACTTAGTCTGGGATATTTTAGTTCGTGATGCTATATGTCCAGCTTGTTTCCTAGTGATCCGTGCCTCTTTTGAGGATGATCAGTAAGGGTGTTTTAATATTTATGTTATGCTTTATCCATCTATCCATCCAGTCTTTGTTTGCATATGTGGAGTGCTCTAGGTTGACTCAATCGAGCTCAACTTTTGCTTCGTTGTTAATCTGGGCAGATCGTCAACTTGTTTGCGATTTTGCCGATGCTACCGTTAGTGTTCCATGCATGCTATGCCTTTGTTCTTGCCATGTGTAGCTAGAATATTGTGTCTTCTTTCTAGATATATGCTTGCCTTGCCATGACTTGCACCGTAGTGAGTGCATCGAGCTCGTTTACATGCCTTCGTGAGTTATAATTTCAGCATGTCTCAGTTTTCACTAAGTCTGAAAACTGATTGTGTTCGAGCTATGTTCGTGAGCTCGGTAGAGTATTTTGTGAACCCCCCAGGTCACTTTGGGTGTTTTGTTAAGCTTGTTGAGTAGCTCCATGCCATGTTCTTACTTGTCATGTTCAGGTCATTTATCATGTTGTTTTGCTGCTCCGAAGAGGGCTTCGTGATCTGAAATTTCAGGCTAGTGTTAATTTCACTAAGTCTGGAATCTGTTTTGCATATTTTGTTTTTGCCATGCTTGTTTGAACCCTTAATGGATGAATTTGCCTATGGCTCAGTGCTAGTGTTTTGTTAACCATCTTGTGTACATCGTACATCACTGCCATGTATTTTGTTTTCATGTTTGGTGGCTGTAGCATGTTCATTTCGTTGCGTTTAGATGCCTACTTGCTGTAAATCGCAGACCGGTGTCCTATCTTAAAACGCTTGCCATTTCCAAACCGTAACTCCGATTCCAATGATCTTTATATCGTTTTCAAGCGATTTCATCCCCTCTATCCAGTGGCACCCTTGGAATTCCATGTTGAGGCCAGGTTCATGCATTTCCTGTCATATCTTGCATTTTGCATCCCGCATCGCATCCCGCATAGCATGTCATCATTTCATCATATTGCTTGGTCTTGCACGTGGTTGATTGTATCCTTGTTGCTTGTTTGTCTTGTTGGGTAGAGCCGGGAGACGAGTTCGCTACCGAGGAGCCCGTTGAGTTTGCTTGTGAGGATCCAGTCAGCTTTGACAACTGTGCAGGCAAGATGATCATACCCTCGAAATCACTACTATCTTTGCTATGCTAGTTTGCTCGCTCTTGCTATGCCAATGCTATGATGCCTACCTTTTGCTTGTCATCCTCCCAATTGCCATGTTGAACCTTTAACCCACCTTGTCCTAGCAAACCGTTGATTGGCTATGTTACCGCTTTGCTCAGCCCCTCTTATAGCGTTGCTAGTTGCAGCTGAAGATTGGAGGCCGTTCCTTGTTGGCACATTTATTTACTTGTTGGGATGTCACTATATTGCTATGTTATCTTAATGCATCTATATACTTGGTAAAGGGTGGAAGGCTCGGCCTCTCGCCTAGTGTTTTGTTCCACTCTTGCCGCCCTAGTTTCCGTCATATCGGTGTTATGTTCCCGGATTTTGCGTTCCTTACGCGGTTGGGTTATAATGGGAACCCCTTGATATTTCGCCTCGATTAAAGCTTTTCCAGCAATGCCCAACCTTGGTTTTACCATTTGCCACCTAGCCTTTACTTTCCCTTGGGTTCTGCAGACTCAAGGGTCATCTTATTTTAACCCCCCCCCCCCGGGCCAGTGCTCCTCTGAGTGTTGGTCCAACCGTCAGCCGCCGGTGGCTACCAGGGGCAACTCTGGGCTGGCCTACCGGAAGTTTGGACAATCTGAGTGTGCCCTGAGAAAGAGATATGTGCAGCTCCTATCGGGATTTGTCGGCACATTCGGGCGGTGTTGCTGGACTTGTTTTAACCTGTCGAATTGTCTTGTTGTACCGGGTTACCGAGTCTGATCGGTGTGTCTCGGGTGGAGGTCTATTCCTTCGTTGACCGTGAGAGCTTGTCATGGGCTAAGTTGGGACTCCCCTGCAGGGATTGAACTTTTGAAAGCCGTGCCCACGGTTATGGGCAGATGGGAATTTGTTAATGTCCGGTTGTAGATAACTTGAACCTTAATTAATTAAAATGAATCAACTGAGTGTGTTGCCGTGATGGCCTCTTCTCGGCGGAGCCCGGGAAGTGGACACGGTGTTGGAGTAATGCTTGCGCAGGTTGTTCCTCTAGATTCTCGCTCGCGCCTTGCCTCCTCTTCTCGCTCTCTTTTGCGTATAAGTTAGCCACCACATATGCTAGTCGCTTGCTGCAGCTCCACATACTTGCCTTATCCTTCCTATAAGCTTAAATAGTCTTGATCGCGTGGGTGTGAGATTGCTGAGTCCCCGTGGCTCACAGATACTACAACTCCAGATGCAGGTCCAGGTGATTCCGCTCCAGGTGACGAGTACGAGCTCAAGTGGGAGTTCGACGAGGACTCTCAGCGTTATTATGTTTCCTTTCCCGACGATCAGTAGTGGTGCCTAGTTAGGGTTATCGAGTCAGGGCCTTGTCGCATGTTGGGGGTCTTTTCTATTTTGGCGCCCTAGTCGGGCCATGAGTGATTTGTATGATGAATGTTATTTATGTACTCTGATGTGATGTGGCGAGTGTAAGCCAACTATGTTATCTTCCCCTTTTTATTATGTATTACATGGGATGTTGTAATGATTGCCTGACTTGCGACATTGCTTTCAATGCGGTTGTGTCTCTAAGTCGTGCCTCGACACGTGGGAGCTATAGCCGCATCGAGGGCGTTACATCGTGCATATGACATCAACGCATAAAACCTGGCTCGGATGCCACTGTTGGGGAACGTAGTAATTTCAAAAAATTTACTATGCACACGCAGGATCATGGTGATGCATAGCAACGAGAGGGGAGAGTGTTGTCCACGTACCCTCGTAGACCGAAAGCGGAAGTGTTAGCACAACGCAGTTGATGTAGTCGTACGTCTTCACGATCCGACCGATCAAGTACCGAATGCACGGTACCTTCGAGTTCAGCACACGTTCAGCCCGATGACGTCCCTCGAACTCCGATCCAGCCGAGTGTTGAGGGAGAGTTTCGTCAGCACGATGTGCGTGGTGACGATGATGATGTTCTACCGATGCAGGGCTTCGCCTAAGCACCGCTACAGTATTATCGAGGTGGACTATGGTGGAGGGGGGCATCACACACGGCTAAAAGATCAAATCAATTGTTGTGTCTATGGGTGCCCCTGCCCCCGTATATAAAGGAGCAAGGGGGGGAGGTGCGGCCGGCCAGGAGGAGGTGCGCCAGGAGGAGTCCTACTCCCACCGGGAGTAGGACTCCCTCCATTCCTTGTTGGATTAGGAGAAGGGGGGAAAGAGGAGGGAGAGAGGAAGGAAGGGGGGGGGGCGCCGCCCCCCTCTCCTTGTCCTATTCGGACTAGAGGGGGAGGGGCGCGCGGCCCTGCCCTAGCCGCCTCTCCTCTTCTCCACTAAAGCCCACTATGGGCCATTAAGCCCCCCCCCTGGGGGGGGGGGGGTTCCGGTAACCCCTCAGTACTCCGGTAAAATCCTGATTTCACCTGGAACATTTCCGATATCCAAATATAGGATTCCAATATATCAATCTTCATGTCTCGACCATTTTGAGACTCCTCGTCATGTCCGTGATCACATCCGGGACTCTGAACAACCTTCGGTACATCAAAACTCATAATATAACCGTCATCAAAACTTTAAGCATGCGGACCCTACGGATTCGAGAACTATGTAGACGTAACCAAGACACGTCTCCGGTCAATAACCAATAGCGGAACCTGGATGCTCATATTGGCTCCCACATATTCTACGAAGATCTTTATCGGTCAGACCGCATAACAACATACATTGTTCCCTTTGTCATCGGTATGTTACTTGCCCGAGATTCGATCGTCGGTGTCTCAATACCTAGTTCAATCTCGTTACCGGCAAGTCTCTTTACTCGTTCCGTAATACATCATTCCGCAACTAACTCATTAGTTGCAATGCTTGCAAGGCTTAAGTGATGTGCATTACCGAGTGGACCCAGAGATACCTCTCCAACAATCGGAGTGATATTCCTAATCTCGAAATATGCCAACCCAACAAATACCTTCAGAGACACCTGTAGAGCACCTTTATAATCACCCAGTTACGTTATGACGTTTGGTAGCACACAAAGTGTTCCTCCGGTAAATGGGAGTTGCATAATCTCATAGTCATAGGAACATGTATAAGTCATGAAGAAAGCAATAGCAACATACTAAATGATCGAGTGCTAAGCTAACGGAATGGGTCAAGTCAATCACATCATTCTCCTAATGATGTGATCCCGTTAATCAAATGACAACTCATGTCTATGGCTAGGAAACATAACCATCTTTGATCAACGAGCTAGTCAAGTAGAGGCATACTAGTGACATTCTGTTTGTCTATGTATTCACACAAGTATTATGTTTTCGGTTAATACAATTCCAGCATGAATAATAGACATTTATCATGATATAAGGAAATAAATAATAACTTTATTATTGCCGCCAGGGCATATTTCCTTCACGAAAAGCATACGTTATACGAGTTATGGCAATACTCCTGGACTCCCGCCCCAGTACTGGGTGGCGTCGAGGTTATCTCACCAACAACTGCATAAAAGAGATTTTTGATGTCGGCAAACTCAGGTATTCTAGAACTGGAACGATAAAATTGTGACGACAACACCTCGGAGCTCAACTCCCCGGGACACTGCGACAACCCCTAATTATCAGGAGGCACCAAGAACAATGTTCTCATCACCAAACTATCAGAACGATTCCAAGATAGCCGCGCGATCCCAATTTTTTTAGTGAAATTTGAGGAGAGAAGAGTCAAAACTCTACGTCAGGAGGCCTCACCAGAGCGACGAAGGGACTGGGGAGTAAAAATAATCCTACTCTCCGATATATATAATCCTAAGACTCAAAACATTTTCTTCTGGACTCAACAACGTCAGCGGTTCGATCAAGCAGGGAACTCCTATTCGGGGAAGGCTCTGATACCAACTTGTAACACCCACAATGCGGCTATATCTCCCACATGTCGGGGCACGACTTAGAGGCATAGCCGCATGGTAGGCTTGTCGCAAGAGGGGTAATCTTTACACATCCCATGTACTGAGTAAGAAAGGGATAAAGAGTCGGCTTACAATCGCCAGTTCACACAAATACAAGTTAAACACACATCATCCACATTACAATCAAGGTCCGACTACGGAACCAAAATAAAGGAAGACAACCCCAACTGGGCTCCACTACTGATCAATAGGAGGCGAAACAAAACAATGACTACGATCTTCATCGAGCTCCCACTTGAGCTTGGTTGCATCACCTGCACAGGTATCATCAGCACCTGCAACTGTTGGGAAGTATCTCTGAGTCACGAGGACTCATCAATCTCACACCCACGAGATCAAGACTATTTAAGCTTATGGGTAGGAAAGGGTAGTGAGATGGAGCTGCAGCAAAGCACTAAGCATATATGGTGGCTAACTTACGCAAAAGAGAGCGAGAAGAGAAGCAATGCAGGGTCGAGAAGCTTATAGTGATCAAGAAGTGATCCGGAAGCTACTTACATTCAAGCATAACACAAGACCGTGTTCTCTTCCCGGACTCCGCCGAAAAAAGACCATCACGACTACACACGCGGTTGATACATTTTAATTAAGTTAAGTTACAAGTTCTCTACAACCGGATATTAACAAATTCCCATCTGCCCATAACCGCGGGCACGGCTTTCGAAAGTTCAAAACCCTGCAGGGGTGTCCCAACTTAGCCCATTACAAGCTCTCACGGTTAACGAAGGATATTCCTTCTCCCAGGAAGACCCGATCAAACTCGGAATCCCGGTTACAAGACATTTCGACAATAGTAAAACAAGACTAGCAAAGCCGCCTAAATGTGCCGACAAATTCCGATAGGAGCTGCACATATCTCGTTCTCAGGGCACATCGGATTGTCGAAACTTCCGGTAGGCCAGCCCAGAGTTGCCCCTGGTGGTCACCGGCGGCTGACAGGTTGGACCAACACTCAGAGGAGAACTGGCCCGATTGTTTAAAAATAAAGATGACCCTTGAGTCTGCAGAACCCAAGGGAAAAAGGCTTAGGTGGCAAATGTTAAAACCAAGGTTGGGCCGTGCTGGAGGAGTTTTGTTCAAAGCGAACTGTCAAGGGGTTCCCATAACACCCAACCGCGTAAGGAACACAAAATCAAGGAACATAACACTGGTATGACAGAAACTAGGGCGACAAGAGTGGAACAAAACACCAGGCATAAGGCCGAGCCTTCCACCCTTTACCAGGTATATAGATGCATTAATTAAATAAGAAATATTGTGATATCCCAACATATCCATGTTCCAACATGGAACAAACTTCAACTACACCTGCAACTGGCAACGCTATAAGAGGGGCTGAGCAAAAGCAGTAACATAGCCAAACAACGGTTTGCTAGGAAAGTTGGGTTAGAGGCTTGACATGGCAATATGGGAGGCATGATATAGCAAGTGGTAGATAGTGCGGCATAACGATAGAGCAAACAACTAGCAAGCAAAGATAGAAGTGATTTCGAGGGTATGGTCATCTTGCGTGAGATCCCTCAATGAAGAAGAACGATTCTAAGAAGTAGATGAACAGACGTAGTCGAACGGATCCTAACAGCTCCTGAACGAAACCGAAGCTAACGAGAGAAGCAACCCGGAAATAAACAAGCAACATAATAAACAACCATCACATAAACATGGCATGATGCACAACCAAGTATGATGCATGTCCGGTTTAAATATACATGACATGGAAAAGTGCAACAAACAAAATTACAAATTAAGTGGAGCTCAATATGCAACGAGTTGCATATTGACGGAACACCGCATCAATTATTTAGTTCACTCCCGGTTAGGTACCCAACAAAATTAAATGTTCTTAACATGGCAAGAGGTGAAACATGAGTAAAATACACCGCTAGGCATTTTAAATGAGGCCGAAAACATCAAACAACAATTCCGGTAAATCCTCATGTGCATTAGCAATTTAGGCAAACAACACTTTTAACCATTTTAGATGTTGTTATCATGATGCAGATGACATGTGCAAGTTTTATGCAGTATTTATGAAAATGTTGACATGAGCATATTATGGGGCATTTCTCATCGTGGCAGAAACGAAAGGGGTGCCACGGCAACGAATCCGGAAATGATGCCACGGCAACATATCGGTTCCGGTAGCTCATGGAGATACTGGTGCAAAAGGAAAAGTGACGGGAGCGTGTCATGCAAGGATGTTGGGGTGCTCCCGATTACCGGATGTCCCACATGACGGTGGCAAGGCAAAAGAAGGGCTTCATGCAACGAACAACTCCGACACGGGGCAAACACGGGCTTCTCATACACCACACATGCATTCCTTCACGGGCGTCGTCTCGGCGTTATACCTTTGAAGCGTGCGGTTTTGCGGCAGTTCGAGTTCGTAGTGGAAGTAGTGGTACTCGCGGATCGTAGTGGAAGTAGAGGTTCATGAGTCGAAGAGGAAGTAGTCGTTCATGTTCGAGGAGCGGTAGTGGTACATGGTCGTCATCGAACTTGGCGTCACATCACGTAGTCGTACACATTCCGTAGATGTTCCTGTCATCGGTGTCGTGGTACTTGGGGTCTTCGGACTTGCCGGTCCTGTTTTTGCGACCGTAGTCGTACTTTTGAAGAGGAACTATGGGTCAAACATGATGTGCAAGGGCCAAAGTGGCCGGCAGCGGGAGGATGAAGGCACGGAGGCCTACGGCTGGACACGGTCATCGCAGGAGGCAGCTCGAGGAAGCGACGCGGTGAAGACGGGCAGCTGAAACAGCACAGTCGAGCCTTGGCATGCTGAGCCTGCTGGCGGCCTAAGCGAGCGACGCAGAGGAGAGCTCGAGGCGAACCAGGGGCGTTGACGTGAAGATTGACGATGGGGACTTGGAGCATGGTTCCTGCAGCGCCGGGAACGGCGAAGACGAGCGGATCCTGGTCGGCCGGCGCCGGATCCGCTCAAACGGCGGTGCGGACGTAGCTCAAGGGCGGAGGAGCGTGAGCGCGGGATGGCGACCTGGTGGCGTTGGCTCTCCTGCAGGCGTTCATGGCGACGGCGGCCTCCGGCTGGTCCGGCGGCTGGACTCCGGCGACGAGGAGGGGGCAAAGGGGAACGGGACGAGGGCGAGAGGAAGGAGTGGGGATCGGGCAGAGGCTGCGGTTCGAGAGGAGAACGAGGGGGATCGAGGATATGGGGGTCGGGCGTGGGGGCTTCTGGCAGCGCAAGGGAAGATGCGAGGGAGATGGTTTGGCTGGGCCTAGGGTTAGGATGAGAGGGTGCCGGCTGGGCCTTAGAAGGCTTGATAGCCATAGGTGGGCCGCGGGGATGGGAAAAAGGGCCCGGAGGTATCTCTCTCTCTCCTCTTCTTATTTTCTTTAGCAGAAAACAATTAAGGAGAAGAAAAGGAAAGAGGGAGGTTAGGGAAAGAATTTGAGTACGCGGATAAATTTCCCGGACTCGCAAGAATACGAGGAATTTGACAAAAATGGCCTAAGGATTTTTAGAGGAAGTAAAATCCACTCGCGTTGGATTTAACTAGGCAAGTTTGAATTTCGAAACCCATTCAAATGAACTCCAAATGGGTTGAAATTATAGGACGTGACCCTACACAATAGATGTGATTTATGGGCAGATTTGGAACATTAATGGAGAAAGTAAAATTGCAACCCCATTTGCAATTTAACTTAAAAGGTCGAAAAGGAAGGATAGGAGGTTGAGTCGGGTAAGGAAAGAGTTGAAGAGTAGTGCAATTGTGTTATGGGTGATTCCAAGTTAATGAAATATTTTATAATAGCTCACTAAATATTAGGAGGATATGTTATAAAGAGAACTCACCATGTGAATTCCCTCGATTTAAATGGATCAAAGATCCATGCCATTTATTTAGTTGAGTTAAAAAATGACATGATGGCATGATGACATGATGCAATGCACAAATGCAAAGATGAATGCAACAGACAAAACAAATTACCCGATGAAACTCGGAAAACCGAGGAAGGCATCTGAAGCTCCGGTCTTGGGGCGTTACACCAGCACTCTGTGATCTATTGCATTCACTTCGGTCCCACCGAGTTATGCAATCGGTCTCACCGAGTTGGCTTGATAGATTTACTTTTTCTTATTGCTTCACTTTGGTCCCATCATGTTGATGCAATCGGCACCACTGAGATGAAGTTTGCCCTAAGCCCTAGCACATTGGTCCCACGAAGATTCCTAACGTTCATATTTTGAACAGATCGGTGCCACTGAGTTTCCTAATCGGTGCCACCGTAATGCGGAGCATCCTATGGGCATCACCATGTCAAGAGTCCATTTGGCAAGTGACACATGCGACATCTACTTCATACATACAAAGGTGAATCATCTCCTTTACATGTGTCCACTTGTACCTTTCGAGGATGGTATACTACTGATGTGACCCCTCTCTCGTGTGCATACATAGGTGTGAGCGGAGCTACACATTCATCGAGGAGGAGTCCAAGAAGAATAGAAACATCTACACCATCCAAGAGGGAAGCCGGGAAGCGGAGAAGGAAGCGCCAAGAAGAAGGCAGCAGCTCCCAGGCGACCCCATGCGCATGGGCCCCTTTGACCCCGTGCCCATAGGCCTCCCAGACTGGCGGCCCGGCAGACCCCGTGCGCACGGGCGTGTACCGTGTGCATGGGCGTGTGCC
This sequence comes from Triticum urartu, assembly GCF_003073215.2. NCBI lineage: Eukaryota > Viridiplantae > Streptophyta > Magnoliopsida > Poales > Poaceae > Triticum > Triticum urartu. Next base: position 451,121,075 of record NC_053028.1, read on the forward strand.
ATGCACATGGGACCCCGTGTCCACGGGCCTCACGGACCCCGTGCACATGGGCTCATACGTCATGTCTCTGGAGACCCCGTGCGCACGAGCTCCACTTACCCCGTGCGCACGGGCCCCCCTTTGTGTTGCTGCGGGTTTGCCCATGTAATGTCCACTTCGCCCCTGCTTACCCCTTCATCCCCTAGGACTATATATACTACTTCATCTCCTCCATTTAGACTAAGCTAGGAATAGATCTAGACATTATAGCTTAGCTCGTGTACCTCCCCTTGTGGGATTCCTCCTCTTGAGAGAGAGAGAGAGACACTCCATTGGAGTTCAAGGCCTCCTTTGGAGAAGATCCCTCGGGATTCAAGACCCCCTTGAGGGAAGGATCTTCCTAGATCACCAAGACCACATCTCCTTTGGATTTGAGATGAACTTTACCATGTACCCACGTTCCCCTTGTTGTTTATGTACGTCTGTGGATCTTGTGTGGATTTGAGTCTAGTGGATGTGTGATTTGGACTTGTTCTTGAGTGTTCCTATTGTTTCCCCCCTTGTGTTCTTCTTGTTCTTGGGGATTTCCCCTCCAATTCATGAAAGATCTCCACTTAGGGTTCCACCCTACAACTTCTTGGTATCATGCGCCATGGTTTATCACAAAATTGGAGCCCCCCTCTTTGTTTTCTAGCCTAATTTTGCTTGTTCTTGCTGAATTTTGAAAATCCACACAAAAAGAGCCATACCATTTTTTTGTGATTTGTTGTTTCTTGTGAGTTTTTGTTGATTTCAATCCTTGGATCTGGTGTTTAGCAAGTAGATCCACCTCCAATTGCGTCACCATAGCCCAATTTTTCTTTATCCCTCTTGAATCTGACCTCGAAATCGTGATTTTTCCACCTACCCCGTGCCCACGGGCCTCAGACCCCGTGCGCACGGGGCCCCGATAGTCCCAGGTGACCCCATGTCCACAGCCTTGTACCGTGCGCATGGGACTCCGTGTCCACGGGACTTTGACACCATTCGCACGGCCCTCCCAGAAATAGTTGCGCATGCTTTACCTTTTTGCCCATAACTTCCACTCCCGAACTCCGATTTGGGTGTTCTTTGGCTCGTTGAAAAGCTAGCGACGTGCCCGAGCTGATCATCTTGGTTTTACCACCATTTGACTCCATCAATTTTTTCCATTTCTGCATATTTTGCATAGGCATTCCGCCATAACTTCCATACCACCACATACAACTTCCGCAACCTAACCCATTTTGGTTCTTATGGTATTTGTGGTTATTTGAGTTGTGATTTGAGTCTCCTAAGTTGTTTCGGCTACTTAGGGATGGTTACATATTCAACAACCACCACATGGAATGATACGAGTAACGCCTAATTCCATTGACTACATCCACCATGAGCTTCCACATCGACGACGACCATCCATCCTTTGAGACCATCTTTAACCGGAAGCAAGGCCGGTTGCACCCGACTTCGGGAAAGGTTAAGTGTGACAAAGGTATCCATTCCTTCATAAACTTTTCCTTCCTTGCCATTACATCTTGATATCCCCACCATCTTTGCGAATACCTTCTTACCTATTGAGACTAGCTATCCAAGTATTGCCGGGCTTCGCGAAAACTTGTGCACCATAGTGATACGATATCATATTGTTGCATCATTGGATATATCATATAGTACCATTGCTTGCTCCCGTGCATATCTTGTGATACTTATCTCATGTTTGTGGTTGAGACTCAATAAGCATAGTTGAAAGGAAGAGAAGAGCAAAAAAAGACAAAAAAAGCTTTTAAGCAAGAAAAGAAAGATCATAAGCTTATAAGCAAAAGAGAGTTGAGCATCACAAGAGATACTTGTGCATGAGGATATATGGAATAGGTAACATTTAGCTTGCATACATATAGGTTGGTGCCAAGTGGTGAATCATGCCCATTCTCCTAGTGTTTGTGCAACACAAGCTTAGTCTTCGTTAGGCAACTTTGTATTGCTCATCCCTATAGTTGCACAAGCCCCATTATCCCACGTGTGTGTTTCTTTATTGCCCTCCTCCATATTTGTGATCACTTGCTTTGCATTTTGAGTCCTTCGGATTTATTTCAACATTTACAATATCTTGGACTTCAATTTGCATGATTTTGCGCCACTTGTCCTAACCAAGCCACTCGATAAGCTTTACTTTGTAGGTGTGAGTGAACAAGTCCGGTACCAATTCCGCTATTCTTTAATTTCACATTGAGTGACATGAGATGCATCCTCAACTTTGGGAACATGTAGCTTGGTATCATTTATCTCATTTCCTACTCACCTTTGCTTGAGTCTTGTGATGGATAGGAAAAGCACATCACCTCCGGTCTACAACCACGACGACGAGATCGATGCCATGAAGAACTTCATCGATGCCAAGATGGACAAGCACATGGAGGAGCTCAAGGTCCTCATCAGGAACCGCAAGCGGTCTTCCTCATCTTTGAGAAGACGCTCAAGTGCAAAGACTCCCGCGCTTCAATCTTCTTCAAGCACACCACGACATCGATACCGACAAGACCACGAAGCTCAAGGCCATCAAGGGAATACCAAAAGAACAGAAGAGCAGCCTTCCAAGAGCATGTTGGCTTCTCTGCCAACCCCATGCACATGGGCCTCTGACCCCCGTGCACACGGGACCCTGTGCACACGGCCTTTTGCACCCATGTGCGCACAGGCTATACAGAGCCGCGACATCGACCCCAAGACTACGGCTTCTTCAACAACATTGGCATCTTCGCAAGTGACTAGAAGGCATCTTCGCGTTCGGATGTACGACATCTTCGCCTACTCCACGAGCTCAAGTCCACTACTTCCATGAGCTACTTCAACTTCACCGACAACGATGAGATTCCATTCTTTGGGACTCATGACCCCGAAGAGTACCTCGAGTGGGAGCGCAAGATGGACGAATACCTCAAGCTACACCAAGTTCCCTCCGAAGATCAAGTGAAGTGCGCCACAAGTACCTTCCACGACTACGCATCGACATGGTGGCTTCATAGACCTTCGACAAGCTTCACCATGACGTGGCCCACGATGAAGAAAGCGATGAGGCGAGAATTTGTGCCTTCCACCTACACAAAACATCTTCAACGCCAATTGGAGAACACCATACAAGGATCCAAGTCCCTCGACGAGTACCCGAAGGACATGAAGAAAGCCTTACGGTGAGCCGGTGTGGACGACCCCATTTGGATGAAGTTCCACTTCATGATGGAATTGAACAACGACATCTCCAAGACTATCTTCCTCGAGAACTACAAGTCCCTCGAGGACAACTACATTGGTGCTCTCAAGGCAGAACGAGAACTCATGAAGGCCAAGGATTCTCCACCCCAAGCAAACTTCGCGACGACCAAGCTTCATGACGGCGAGCATGAGGCTAGTACCATCGAGATGTCCAAGCCCTATGAGCTCCAAGATGACATTCCCAAGTTCGACTTCACCGCCATCCCTCTTTGTGGCATTGATGATGCCGAGTCTATTACGACTCTTTTTCAAGACGGTGCAGCGACAAGTACAACTATGGAGCAACTCAACGATCAAGATTTGGAGGCGAGCGACACGGTGATGAGCAAGGATGAGAGTGATGATGTGTCACCTTCGTCCTTCATCCATGATGAGAGTGATGATGTGCAATCTTCGGACTTCATCCACGATGAGAGTGATGATGTGCCATCTTCGGCCTTCACACATGACGAGAGTGATGATGTGCCATCTTCGGCCTTCATCCACGACGAGAGTGATGATGTTCCATCTTCGGCCTTCAACCACGACGACGACTACGAGATGGTTGAGCATGGGATTTTCCCTTCGACCATGGCGATTTATGATGACTCGAGGGACTTTTGCCATCATATTGAGAGTGAGAGTGACTTCACCACTAGCCCCATATATGACGAGTTGCCCCAATTCCCATGTGAGGATAGCCACCACCACCACCACTTGAGTGATTTGAGTGACTCCACCATATGTGACATTGAGTGCACCTATTTTGAGGGAGTGAATGAGCCACCACCACATAGAGAGAGTGAGGTAGTTGATAGGGCATGTGAGGCCATTTCGATTTCTAACAACTTAACATCTACCTCTATCATGTCTTCTCATTTGGTGCTAGATCCCATATATGATGACATGCCGATCTTTGACGACTTCGTCCTTGCCTTGGACAAGACGATGGCCATGGTGGACTATGATGCACCCACCACATGGTTCCATCACGATGATGATGTTGACCACGATTTGGTCTTCGCCACCTCACCTACACCACATGAGTGGAATGAGAAAGGTAACATAGATGAAGGTGATGCTCTAGTCCCACTAGTGGACATCCTTGATATTGATTGCTTGCATGATGTTGATCCACCTATTACCATGTTTCATGCTAGTATGATTTCCCCATGCGATAATTTACCCATTTATGATGAGTTTGATGATTATCATGTGGATTCTATTCGTTGTGATGCCATGTTACATAGGATTTCTTATGATATTTCTCTTGGTCACATCATGTTTGATAATCCGCTTGACTTGTCATATGATGCATGAGATCTCCCATATGTCATATTTGCAATCTCATCGTAGTGACTATGCATATGCAATTAAAATAAACCCAGTTTGCACATATGGCATAAATGACAAACCCATGGTTATTGGCATTTGTTTTTCTTGTGATGATATTGATATGCTCCCTTTGCATCATTTATCTCATATGCCATGCCATGACCACCTATCTTCGAACATGCATTATTTGCCATGTTATCAATTTTCTCCATATGATGCTTCCGCTATTGCCCATGAGGAGACCCCCATAGTTTCCTCATACATTTTAGGAGATTTTGCTACATCTTATGAATTGCATGATTCCCATGATTGTGTGCACCATATGCATCCCATGAATAAAAATGCTATCGTTGTGGCACACACTTGCTATAATTTGCGTCTCAATCATGTTGAACACAATAACTATCATTGCATGATGGATGGCGTATTTCTCTACCATGCTTCAAATTTATTTGAGCATTGCTTATCTTGTGCTAACTCTCACGTTTAGATACACATCATGATGGATGATGTGTACATTTACCACACACACAATTTCTTTGGTTTGTGTCTCTTTTGTGTAGGTACCCATGAATACTTGTCAACCTCACAATCCCATGAGTTGACAAAACGAGCTCTAGAGAGCAATGATGATTTGGGATCCCGTGGATTATCCTTACGAGCACTCCCTCCGCGCATTTCTTCTACATGGCCCTCACATGGTTATGGGTTATATACCGCTTCTCACTTTATGCTCATTTTGATGCCTTTGCCATGCATTTGTGACCCAGGCTTTGCATTATACATGATGACGGATTCTAGTACTTGTATGTGTATTTGCAAGATTGGTGGGGATATCTCTTGTTATTGCCATGTTCCATTTATGCCCCATGCCTATGATGATAATTTGATCTCGCTTTGTGTTCATGCTTGCCATGTGTCATGTGCATTGCCTATGCCTATTATTTGCTTACATGACATGATTGCCATGATATCCTCTAGTTTGTTGCATCTTCGCTCCAATAGTTTTCATGACATGATTGATATGCTTGCCTATGTTGCATCACTAATGATTCATACTGGCTCGTTTCATGCGGTTGATGGCATCCATTTACATGCTTTGCACACGATTGCTATTGCTTCTTGTCATATGTCTCCATATGTTGCCTCTCTCATGCTAGATGACTTGCCTTGTATTGAGTGCAACAATACTTTTAGCCTTGCTAATGAGATTGCCCCCATAGCTTTCTCGAATATGTTTGGAGCTTTTGACACATTTCTTGTGAAGCATGTTTCCCTTCCTTCTTTGCACCATATGCCTAGTGCCATGAGTGTAGCCATTGCATCATACTATTCATGCACTTTTGCTTCTAATGGTTATGTGCAAGAGAAGAGAATCATCATGATGGATGATGTGTTTATCTACCATGCACATACATTCTTTGTTTTGTTGTGTGCATGTGTAGGATACTTGGACTTCGTGTCGACTTCCACTTCATGTGAGTTGACAATTCGAGCAATTGAGAGCGGACCACCTTTTACCATGACGAGTCTACATCACACTTTCTTGTACTTCGACATTCTGAAGGGCGCACAAGGACATGCTTTCAAGGTGATATCCTTCTCTTTCGAGAAACACAAAACCATGAACATGGATATTTGTGGATCATACTACTTGTGTTGCTTCCACCATGAGACTTATTGGTCATCTTGGACCACTTGATTGCACACATGTTAGGGATAGTGCTTTCATTCATGATTTCCACATTGCTATGCCCCATGACATATATGCCTTGTGTGTTGCATCCAAGTTGTTCATTATTTTCTCCTATCATATGTTTGGTTACAACAATGTCATTTCTTCACATATGCCATGTCCCATTGCTTGCTACATGATTGACTTGATTGCCTCACACATGATGAACAATTGCTCTTTCCATTGTGTTGAGTGCCACGACATCTTCACTACACCCTATGCACATTATGCTTGGATTGTCTTGCACTTTCCCCATGTGTTTAGACATATCATTATATTTGGTGTTGTGGATGATTATTATGCCTACCATGGACCTTTTGTTGAGCACTTTATGCATGTTTTCTGTGATCACGAGGTAGATGCTTGTTTACTTGTCACACATATTTGCATCTCGACCTCCCATTTGCATGCTTGTTTCCATGATGTCCTTGATTGTGCTCAATTTATATGCTTAAATGCCATGCCACACTTCTTTGTCAAACCATATGCTATGCTTGATGACAACACTTGTTGGGTGAATCACCTCTCGAATGCTTGGTTTTGCAATAACGCCAACCACATTTGTTTTTCCATGTGCTTGTTATCTTTGCTCCTTTCGAAGGAATTACAAGACGGTGCGACATTGGAGGGTGCCCATTTGGAACTACAAGATAATGAATGCTTGGTGATCATCCACTTCTACACGGAGACATCATCTCTTTCCCATGGTGATTTGGATTTCGATCTAAGGTTGGATCTTTCCCAAGGGGGAGGGGATGATGCGGAGCAAAATATGGAAATCACCATGTCAAGAGTCCATTTGGCAAGTGACATATGCGACATCTACTTCCTACATACAAAGGTGAATCATCTCCTTTACACGTGTCCACTTGTACCTTTCGAGGTTGGTATACTACTTGACCCCTCCTCTCATGTGCATCCATAGGTGTGAGCGGAGCTACACATTCATAGAGGAGTCCAAGAAGAATAGAACATCTACACCATCCAAGAGGGAAGCCTGGAAGCGGAGAAGGAAGTGCCAAGAAGAAGGCAACAGCTCCCAGGTGACCCCGTGCGCACGGACACTTCTGACCCCGTGCCCATGGGCCTCCTAGGCTGGCGGTCCTGAAGACCCCATGTGCACGGGCGTGTACCATGCCCACGGGACCCATGTGTCCACGGGCCTCATGGAACCCGTGCGCACGGGCTCATGCGTCAGGTCTCTGGAGACCCCGTGCGCACGGGCACCACTAACCCCGTGCGCACGAGGCCCCCTGTGTGTTGCCGCAGGCTTTTCCCATGTAATGTTTGATGTCTACTACACAACCTTCTTCTTGTAGACGTTGTTAGGCCTCCAAGTGCAGAGGTTTGTGGGACAGTAGCAAATTTCCCTCAAGTGGATGACCTAAGGTTTATCAATATGTGGGAGGCGCAGGATGAAGATGGTCTCTCTCAAGCAACCCTGCAACCAAATAACAAAGAGTCTCTTGTGTCCCCAACACACCCAATACAATGGTAAATTGTATAGGTGCACTAGTTCGGCGAAGAGATGGTGATACAAGTGCAATATGGATAGTAGATATAGGTTTTTGTAATCTGAAAATATAAAACAGCAAGGTAACTAATGATAAAAGTGAGCGGAAATGGTATTGCAATGCGTTGAAACAAGTCCTAGGGTTCATACTTTCACTAGTGCAAGTTCTCTCAATAATAATAACATAATTGGATCATATAACTATCACTTAACATGCAACAAAGAGTCACTCCAAAGTCACTAATAGCGGAGAACAAACAAAGAGATTATTGTAGGGTACGAAACCACCTCAAAGTTATTCTTTCCGATCGATCTATTCAAGAGTTCGTACTAGAATAACACCTTAAGACACAAACCAACCAAAACCCTAATGTCACCTAGATATTCTAATGTCACCTCAAGTATCCATGGGTATGATTATATGATATGCATCACACAATCTCAGATTAATCTATTCAACCAACACAAAGAAGTTCAAAGAGTGCCCCAAAGTTTCTACCGGAGAGTCAAGACAAAAATGTGTGCCAACCCCTATACATAAGTTCACGAGGTTACGGAACTCGCAAGTTTATCACCAAAACATACATCAAGTGGATCACGTGATATCCCATTGTCACCACAGATAAGCACATGCAAGACATACATCAAGTGTTTCAAATCCATAAAGACTCAATCTGATAAGATAACTTCAAAGGGAAAACTCAATTCATCACAAGAGAGTAGAGGGGGAGAAACATCATAAGATCCAAATATAATATCAAAGCTCGTGATACATCAAGATCGTTCTGAATCAAGAAAACGAGAGAGAGAGATCAAACACATAGCTACTGGTACATACCCTCAGCCCCAAGGGTGAACTACTCCCTCCTCGTCATGGAGAGCGCCGGGATGATGAAGATGGCCACCGAAGAGGGATCCCCCCCTCCGGCAGGGTGCCGGAACGTGTCTAGATTGGTTTTCGGTGGCTACGGAGGCTTCTAGCGACGGAACTCCTGATCTAGGTTTCTTTCTGGAAGTTTGGGGTTATATAAGAGGTGTTGGAGTTGGGAACAAGTCAGGGGGTCTCCGGGCTGTCCATGAGGTAGGGAGGCGCGTCCAGGGGGGTGGGCGCACCCCCACGCTCGTGGGCAGCTTGGGACTCTTTTGGCCCAACTCTTTTACTCCATGGCCTTCTTCTGGTCCAAAAATAAGTTCCACGAAGTTTTAGGTCAATTGGACTCCGTTTGATTTTCCTTTTTTGAAAAACTCAAAAACAAGGAAAAATGAGAAACTGGCACTAGGCTCTAGGTTAATAGGTTAGTCCCAAAAATCATCTAAAATAGCATATAAATGCATATAAAACATCCAATGTTGATAATATAGTAGCATGGAACAATAAAAAATTATAGATACGTTGGAGACGTATCAAGCATCCCCAAGCTTAATTCCTGCTCGTCCTTGAGTAGGTAAATGATAAAAATAGAATTTTTGATGTGGAATGCTACCTAACATATTTATCCATGTAATTCTCTTTATTGTGGCATCATGTTCAGATCCTAAAGATTCAAGAGAAAAGTTTTAATATTGACATAAAAATAATAATACTTCAGGCATACTAACTAAGCATACTAACTAGGGTGGAGGGCACGCCTGGGGGGGGGGAGGCGCGCCCCCTACCTCGTGGCCTCCTCTTTTGTGTCTTGACGTAGGGTCCAAGTCTCCTGGGTCTTGTTCGTTGATAAAATCACGTTCCCGAAGGTTTCATTCCATTTGGACTTCGTTTGATATTTCTTTTCTTCAAAACCCTAAAACAGGCAAAAAACAACAATTCTGGGCTAGGCCTCCGGTTAATAGGTTAGTCCCAAAAATAATATAAAAGTGGATAATAAAGCCCAATAATGTCCAAAATAGTAGATAATATAGCATGGAGAAATCATAAATTATAGATATGTTGGAGACGTATCAAGCATCCCCAAGCTTAATTCATGCTCGTCCTCGAGTAGGTAAATGATAAAAACAGAAATTTTGATGCGGAGTGCTACTTGGCATAATTTTAATGTAATTCTTCTTAATTGTGGTATGAATATTCAGATCCAAAAGATTCAAGAAAAAAGTTCATATTGACATAAAAATAATAATACTTCAAGCATACTAACAAAGCAATTATGTCTTCTCAAAATAACATGGCAAAAGAAAGTTCATCCCTACAAAATCATATAGTTTGGTCATGCTCCATTTTCGTCACACAAGAATGCTCTCATCATGCACAACCCCGATGACAAGCCAAGCAATTGTTTCACACTTTTGTAATCTCAAACTTTTTCAACTTTCACGCAATACATGAGCGTGAGCCATGGATATAGCACTATGGGTGGAATAGAATATGATGATGGAGGTTATGTGGAGAAGACAAAAAGGAGAAAGTCTCACATCGACGCGGCTAATCAACGGACTAGGGAGATGCCCATCAATTGATGTCAATGCAAGGAGTAGGGATTGCCATGCAACGGATACACTAGAGCTATAAATGTATGAAAGCTCAACAAAAGAAACTAAGTGGGTGTGCATCCAACTTGCTTGATCACGAAGACCTAGGGCATTTGAGGAAGCCCATTGTTGGAATATACAAGCCAAGTTATATAATGAAAAATTCCCACTAGTATATGAAAGTGACAAAACAAGAGACTCTCTATCATAAAGAGCATGGTGCTACTTTGAAGCACAAGTGTGGAAAAAGAGGATAGTAGCATTGTCCCTTTTTATTTCTTTTTTCTCTTTTTTTGGGCATTTCGTTTTTTATTTGGGACAATGCTCTATTAATGATGATCATCACACTTCTATTTATTTACAACTCAATGATTACAACTCGATACTAGAACAAAATATGACTCTATATGAATGCCTCCGGCGGTGTACCGGGAAGGGCAATGAATCAAGAGTGACATGTATGATAAATTATGCATGGTGGCTTTGCCACAAATACGATGTCAACTACATGATCATGCAAAGCAATATGGCAAAGATGATGTGTGTCGTAATAAATGAAACGGTGGAAAGTTGCATGGCAATATATCTCGGAATGGCTACGGAAATGCCATAATAGGTAGGTATGGTGGCTATTTTGAGGAAGATATAAGGAGGCTTATGTGTGATAGAGCGTATCATATCATGGGGTTTGGATGCACCGGCGAAGTTTGCACCAACTCTCGAGGTGAGAAAGGGCAATGCACGGTACCGAAGAGGCTAGCAATGATGGAAGGGTGAGAGTGCATATAGTCCATGGACTCAACATTAGTCATAAAGAACTCACATACTTATTGAAAAAAATCTACAAGTCATCAAAAACCAAGCACTACACGCATGCTCTTGGGGGATTGTTTGGTAGGAAAAGACCATCGCTCGTCCCCGACCGCCACTCATAAGGAAGGCAATCAAAGAAACACCTCATGCTTCAAGTTTGTCACACAACGGTTACCATACGTGCATGCTACGGGACTTGCAAACCTCAACACAAGTATTTCTCAATTTCACAATTACTCAACTAGCACAACTCTAATATTACCATCTTCATATCTCAAAACAATTATCAATTATCAAACTTCTCATAGTATTTAATGCACTCTATATGAAAGTTTTTATTATACCCATCTTGGGTGCCCATCATATTGTGACTAGTTTCATAACCAAAGCAAACTACCATGCTGTTCTAAAGACTCTCAAAATAATATAAGTAAAGCACGAGAGTTCATCTATTTCTTCAAAATAAAACCACCGCCGTGCTCTAAAAGGATATAAGTGAAGCACTAGAGCAAATGACAAACTACTCCGAAAGATATAAGTGAAGATCAATGAGTAGTCGAATAATTATGCAACTATGTGAAGACTCTCTAACATTTAAGAATTTAATATCTTGGTATTTTTTTCAAACAGCAATCAAAACAAAATAAAATAAAATGACGCTCCAAGCAAAACACATATCATGTGGTGAATAAAAATATAGCTCCAAGTAAATTTACGGATGAACGAAGACGAAAGAGGGGATGCCATCCGGGGCATCCCCAAGCTTAGGCTCTTAGTTTTCCTTGAATATTACCTTGGGTTTCTTTGGGCATCCCCAAGCTTAGGCTCTTGCCACTCCTTATTCCATAGTCCATCGAATCTTTACCCAAAACTTGAAAACTTCACAACACAAAACTTAACAGAAAACTCGTAAGCTCCGTTAGTATAAGAAAATAAATCACCACTTTTGGTACTGTTGTTAACTAATTATAAATTCATATTGGTTTAATATATAATGTATTCAAACTTCTCTATGGTTCATACCCTCCGATACTACTCATAGATTCATCAAAATAAGCAAACAACACAATGAAAACAGAATCTGTCAAAAACAGAACAGTCTGTAGCAATCTGTATCAACGTATACTTATGTCACTCCAAAAATTCTGAAATAAAATGGTGAACCTGAGGAATTTGTCTATTAATCATCTACAAAAATAATCAACCTAATTTCACTCTCCAGTAAAAAATGGCAGCTAATCTCGTGAGTGCAAAAGTTTCTGTTTTTTACAGCAAGATCGCAAAGACTTCACCCAAGCTTCCCAAAGGTTCCACTTGGCAAAAACACTAATTAAAACATAAAACCACATCTAACCATAGGCTAGATGAATTATTTATTAGTAAACAGGAGTAAAAAGCAAAGAACAAAAAATAAAATTGGGTTGCCTCCCAACAAGCGCTATCGTTTAACGCCCCTAGCTAGGCATGACGATTTCAATGATGCTCACGTAAAAGATAAGAATTGAAACATAAAGAGAGCATCATGAAGAATATGACTAGCACATATAATTCTAACCCACTTCCTATGCATAGGGATTTTGTGAGCAAACAACTTATGGGAACAATAATCAACTAGCATAGGAAGGCGAAACAAGCATACCTTTAAAACTGTATGCACATAGAGAGGAAACTTGATATTATTGCAATCCCTACAAGCATATATTCATCCCTCATAATAATTTTCAGTAGCATCATGAATGAATTAAACAATATAACCATCACATAAAGCATTCTTTTCATGATCTACAAGCATAGAAAATTTACTACTCTCCACATAAATAAGATTCTTCCCAATCGGAATAGTGGGAGTATCATAAGAAACTCGAATACTACAGATTGTTTCCACATTAAAAGAGTAATGTTCAGAAAGAGGGTAATCATAATCATGACAAGTTTTATAAATATAGTCATCACTAATTTTTATAGCATAAGTGTCATCACAATAATCATCATAAGTAGTAACTTTGTTCTCATCATAATCAATTGAAACCTCTTCCAAGGTAGTGGAATAATTACTAAATAAAGTCATGACCTCTCCAAATCCACTTTCACAATTATCACAATATGATTCAACATCCTCAAAAATAGTGGGATAATCACTTCCTAAAGTTGACACTCTTCCAAACCCACTTTCATCAATATAATCATCATAAATAGGAGGCATGCTATCATGATAATAAATTTGCATATCAAAACATGGGAGGTTAAATATATCATGTTCATGAAACGTAGCATCCCCAAGCTTGGGACAAACATTAATTGCAGCAAATAAATTCTCAAACATGTCATTCTCATCAAACATAGCATCCCAAAGCTTGGGCCTTTGCATATCATTAGCATCATGGGTATTCAAAGAATTCATACTAACAACATTGCAATCATGCTCATCATTCAAAGATTTAGTGCCAAACATTTTAATGCATTCTTCTTCTAGCATTTTGGCACAATTATTAGAATCCTTATTCTCACGAAAGACATTAAAAATTTGAAGCATATGAGGCATCCTTAATTCCATTTTTTGTAGTTTTCTTTTATAGACTAAACTAGTGATAAAACAAGAAACTAAAAGATTCGATTGCAAGATCTAAAGATATAGCTTCAAGTGCTAACCTCCCAGGCAACAATGCCAGAAAAGAGCTTGATGTCTACTACACAACCTTCTTCTTGTAGAAATTGTTGGGCCTCCAAGTGCAGATGTTTGTAGGACAGTAGCAAATTTCCCTCAAGTGGATGACCTAAGGTTTATCAATCTGTGGGAGGCGTAGGATGGAGATGGTCTCCCTCAAACAACCCTGCAACCAAATAACAAAGAGTCTCTTGTGTCCCCAACTCACCCAATACAATGGTAAATTGTATAGGTGCACTAGTTCGGCAAAGAGATGGTGATACCAGTGCAATATAGATAGTAGATATAAGTGTTTGTAATCTGAAAATATAAAAACAGCAAGGTAACTAATGATAAAAGTGAGCGAAAACGGTATTGCAATGCGTTGAAACATGGCCTAGGGTTCATACTTTCACTAGTACATGTTCTCTCAACAATAATAACATAATTGGATCATATAACTATCCCTCAACATGCAACAAAGAGTCACTCCAAAGTCACTAATAGCAGAGAACAAACGAAGAGATTATTGTAGGGTATGAAACCACCTCAAAGTTATTCTTTCCGATAGATCTATTCAAGAGTTCGTACTAGAATAACACCTTAAGACACAAATCAACCAAAACCCTAATGTCACCTAGATACTCCAATGTCACCTCAAGTATCCGTGGGTATGATTATACGATATGCATCACACAATCTCAGATTCATCTATTCAACCAACATAAAGAGCTTCAAAGAGTGCCCCAAAGTTTCTACCAGAGAGTCAAGACGAAAACGTGTGCCAACCCCTATGCATAAGTTCACGAGGTCACAGAACTCGCAAGTTGATTACCAAAACATACATCAAGTGGATCACGTGATATCCTATTGTCACCACAGATAAGCACATGCAAGACATACATCAAGTGTTCTCAAATCCTTAAAGACTCAATCCGATAAGATAACTTGAAATGGAAAACTCAATTCATCACAAGAGAGTAGAGGGGGAGAAACATCATAAGATCCAAATATAATAGCAAAGCTCGCGATACATCAAGATCGTTCCGAATCAAGAACACGAGAGAGAGAGAGATCAAACACATAGCTACTGGTACATACCCTCAGCCCCGAGGGTGAACTACTCCCTCTCGTCATGGAGAGCGCCGAGATGATGAAGATGGCCACCGGAGAGGAATCCCCCCCTCCGGCAGGGTGCCGGAACGGGTCTAGATTGGTTTTCAGTGGCTACTGAGGATTCTGGCAGTGGAACTCCTGATCTAGGTTTCTTTCTGGAAGTTTGGGGTTACATAAGAGGTGTTGGAGGTGCTCCCCAAACCCTCGTGGGCAGTCCGGGACTCTTATGGCCCAACTCTTTTACTCCATGGCCTTCTTCTGGTCCAAAAAAAGTTCTGTGAAGTTTCAGGTCAATTGGACTCCGTTTTATTTTCCTTTTCTGTAAAACTCAAAAACAAGGAAAAAGAGAAACTGGAACTGGTCTTTAGGTTAATAGGTTAGTCCCAAAAATCATATAAAATAGCATATAAAACATCCAAGGTTGATAATATAATAGCATGGAACAATCAAAAATTATAGATACATTAGAGACGTATCAATGTCCATTTCACCCCTGCTTACCCCTTCATCCCCTAGGATTATATATACTCCTTCATCTCCTCCATTTAGACTAAGCTAAGAATAGATCTAGACATTAGAGCTTAGCTCATGTTCCTCCCCTTGTGGGATTCTTCCTCTTGAGAGAGAGAGAGAGACACTCCATTGGAGTTCAAGGCCTCCTTTGGAGAAGATACCTAGGGATTCAAGAACCCCTTGAGGTAAGGATCTACCTAGATCACCAAGACCTCATCTCCTTTGGATTTGAGATGAACTTTACCATGTATCCATGTTCCCCTTGTTGTTTATGTACCTTTGTGGATCTTGTGTGGATTTGAGTCTAGTGCATGTGTGATTTGGACTTGTTCTTGAGTGTTCCTCTTGTTTTCCCTTTGTGTTCTTCTTGTTCTTTGGGGTTTCCCCTCCAATTCATGAAAGATCTCCACTTAGGGTTCCATCCTACAACACACCAAGATGAGTAAAACATGTGTAACGGTTGGATTTTGTGTGGAGGCTATATATACCCCTCTACCCCTTCTTGCTCAAGGAGGAGAGCCATCATAATGTTCCTACACTTCCACCATACATTTTCTTAAAGAGAACGACCTACTCATGTGCTCAGATCAAGAGATTCCATTCCAACCATTTGAACCTTGATTCCTAGCCTTCCCCAAATTGCTTTCCACTCAAATCCCTCTTCCACCATAGCCAAATATGTGTGAGAGAGAGTTGAGTGTTGGGGAGACTATCATTTGAAGCACAAGAACAAGGAGTTCATCATCAACACACCATCTATTACCTTTTGGAGAGTCGTGTCTCCTAGACTAGTTTGCCGTCGCTTGGGAGCCTCCTTTGTGATGTGGAGTGGAACCAAGAAGTTTGTAAGGGCAAGGAGATCGCCTACTTCGTGAAGATCTACCCGAGTGAGGCAAGTCCTTCATGGGCGATGTCCATGGTGGGATAGACAAGGTTGCTTCTTCATGGACCCTTTATGGGTGGAGGAGCTGAGGGAGTCCTGGATGAGGGGGTCCTCGGGTGTCCAGACTATTCAATATGGGCCGGACTAATGGGCTGTGAAGATAAAGCAGAAGACTATCCCCCGTGTTCGGATAGGACTCCCATATGGGTGGATAACAAGTTTGGTGTCTGGGTGTATTCTTTCTTCCCTTTGCAAAACGACTCTGTACAACCCTAGGCCCCTCCGATGTGTATATAAACCAGAGGGGTTAGTCCGTAGAGACTATCAGAATACTCATAGGCTAGACAACTAGGGTTTAGCCATTACGATCTTGATAGATCAACTCTGTAACCCTTATACACGTCGAATATAATCAAGCAGGACATAGGGTTTTACCTCCTTTAAGAGGGCCTGAACTTGGGTGAACATTGTGTATTTTGTTACAGTCGATCCTCAGATACATAGCTTGGGACCCCCTACCCGAGATCTACCGGTTTTGACCCCAAAATTGGTGCTTTCGTTGAGAGTTCTGTTGTGTTGTCGACAGAAGGATCGATGGCTCGCCTTGTCCTCAACGATGATGCTGCTTCCGAGGAGACCTTTCTCCCTTATCAACTCTTTGTGTTTGGCGGCTTCATACTACGTGCCAACTCAACCGGTCACCTTGAGCAGGTCGACAGCTACGCCCCTGGTCACCATACGAGGTTTGGAAGTTTGAACTACATCGCCGATATCCGAGGAGATTTGATCTTCGAGGGGTTCACAACCTCAGCCGCCGCTCCCCACCCACACGAAGAAGGCCCTTTAGATCCATCATTAAATCCCGTTCAGGGGTCGACTCTCATGCCCGCCCTGGCCTTGGATCCGGGGCGAACCACTCGGTCTGAAGACGGGAGGGTGAACCCCGCCGGACTCTCTCCCATCAAGGAGATTACAGCCGAAGACCTAGATGCGATCATGCCGTCGGCGAACCCTGACTCAAACGGGGCTCTCCCCGTCATCAGGAAGCCAGATTCGCCTCTGGATGTCAACTCTAATTTCTTGAGGTCTATGTCCATCGGGCTCGGTCCAATGGTTATTACCGAACCTAGCCCCACAGATCCTCAGATGCCTGTTCAGCTTTTGCTCTTAAATGAAACACTGGACCTAATGCAATCTCTCGCCATCACGGAATTATCTGATACGTCTCCAATGTATCTATAATTTTTTATTGTTCCATGCTATTATATTATCATTCTTGGTTGTTTTATAATCATTTTATACCATTTTTGGTACTACCCTATTGACATAGTGCCAAGTGCTAGTTGCTGTTTTTGCATGTTTTTTACACCAC
This sequence comes from Triticum urartu, assembly GCF_003073215.2. Classification (NCBI taxonomy): domain Eukaryota; kingdom Viridiplantae; phylum Streptophyta; class Magnoliopsida; order Poales; family Poaceae; genus Triticum; species Triticum urartu. The sequence goes on from NC_053028.1 coordinate 451,138,711, forward strand.
AGGTAATCAATATCAAACGGAGTCCAAATGCAGTGAAACTTTTTGTGAATTTTTTTGGATCAGAAGACATCCAATGGGCCGGAGAAGCACCTGGGGGTGCTACGACGATAGCGCAACCCACCAGGGCACGCCTGGGGGCCCAGGTGTGCCCTGGTGGGTTGTGCCCACCTCGGGTGTCCCCCGGACCGACTCTTTGCTCTATAAAACCCCCAATATTCCAGAAACCCTAGGGGAGTTGAAGAAAATCAATTCCATCCACCGCAGAGTCCAGAACCACCAGATCCAATCTAGAAACCATCACAGAGGGGTTCACCACTTCCATTGGTGCCTCTCCGATGATGCGTGAGTAGTTCTTTGTAGACCTTCAGGTCCGTAGTTAGTAGCTAAAGGAAATATGCCCTATAGGCAATAATAAAGTTGTTATTTATATTTCCTTATATCATGATAAATGTTTATTATTCATGCTAGAATTGTATTAAACAAAAACTTAGTACATGTGTTAATACATAGACAAACAGAATGTCACTAGTATGCCTCTACTTGACTAGCTCGTTGAATCAATGATGGTTATGTTTCCTAACCATAGACATGAGTTGTCATTTGATTAACGGGATCACATCATTAGAGAATGATGTGATTGACTTGACCCATCCGTTAGCTTAGCACGATGATCGTTTAGTTTGTTGCTATTGATTTCTCCATAACTTATACATGTTCCTATGACTATGAGATCATGCAACTCCTGAATACCAGAAGAACACTTTGTGTGCTACCAAACGTCACAACATAACTGGGTGATTAGAAAGGTGCTCTACAGGTGTCTTCGATGGTGTTTGTTGAGTTGGCATAGATCGAGATTATGATTTGTCACTCTGATGGTCGGAGAGGTATCTCTGGGCCCTCTCGGTAATGCACATCAATAAGCCTTGCGAGCAATGTGACTAATGAGTTAGTTGCGGGATGATGCATTGTGGAACGAGTAAAGAGACTTGCCGGTAACGAGATTGAACTAGTTATTGATATACTGATGATCGAATCTCGGGCAAGTAACATACCAATGACAAAGGGAACAAGGTAAATCGTTATGCGGTTTGACCGATAAAGATCTTTGTAGAATATGTGGGAGCCAATATGAACATCCAGGTTCCACTATTGGTTATTGACCGGACACGTGTCTCGGTCATGTCTACATAGTTCTCGAACCCGTAGGGTCCGCACGCTAAACGTTCAATGATGATTGGTATTATGAGTTTATGTGTTTTGATGTACCTAAGGTAGTTCAGAGCCCCGGATGTGATCACGGACATGAAGAGGAGTCTCGAAATGGTCGAGACATAAAGATTGATATATTGGATGACTATATTCGGACACAAAATGAGTTTAGGGGGTCACCGGATAATTATCGGAGTGCCGGGGGGTTATCAGAACCCCCAGGGGAACTAATGGGCCAGCACGGGCCTTGTGTGAGAGAGAGGAGGGGCCATAGGGCTGGGCCCCCCCTTGGGAGTCTGAATTGGACAAGGAGGGGGCGCCCCCTCTTTCCCTCCCTCTCTCCTTCTCCTTCCTTCCCCTCCCTCCTCCTAGTTGGACTAGGAAAGGGGGAGTCCTACTCCTACTAGGAGGAGGACTCCCCCCTCCTTGGCGCGCCCCAAGGCCGGCCAGCCTCCCCCTTGCTCCTTTATATACAGGGGCAGGGGGCACCCTAGAACACATAACTTGATTGTTTCCAGCCGTGTGCGGTGCCCCTCCACCATAATCCACCTCGGTAATATCGTAGCGGTGCTTAGGCAAAGCCCTGTTCCGATAGCATCATCATCACCGTCATCACGCCGTCGTGCTGACGAAGCTCTCCCTCGACACTCTGCTAGATCGTGAGTTCGTGGGACGTCACCGACCCGAATGTGTGCAGATCGCGGAGGTGTCGTACTTTCGGTACCAGGATCGGTCGATCGTGAAGACGTACGACTACATCAACCGTGTTGTCATAACGCTTCCGCTTACGGTCTACGAGGGTACGTAGACAACACTCTACCCTCTCGTTGCTATGCATCACCATGATCTTGCATGTGCGTGGGAATTTTTTTGAAATTACTGCGTTCCCCTATAGTGGCATCAGAGCCAGGTTTATGCGTAGATGTTATATGCACGAGTAGAGCACAAAGGAGTTGTTGGCGTGGGTATATACATATTGCTTGCCGTCACTAGTTGTTTCTTGATTCGGCGGTATTGTTGGATGAAGCGGCCCAGACCGACAATACGCGTACGCTTACGCAAGACTAGTTCTACCGACGTGCTTCGCACACAGGTGGCTGGTGGGTGTCAGTTTCTCCAACTTTAGTTGAATCGGATTTGATGAACATGGTTTTGTTTGAAGATCGAAAAGCAATCACTATACCGGATTGTGGCTTTTGATGCGTAGGTAAGAACGGTTCTTGCTTAGCCCATAGCAGCCACGTAAAACTTGCAACAACAAAGTAGAGGACGTCTAACTTGTTTTTGCAGGGCATGTTGTGATGTGATATGGTCAAGACATGATGCTAAATTTTATTGTATGAAATGATCATGTTTTGTAACATAGTTATCGGCAACTGGTAGGAGCCATATGGTTGTCGCTTTATTGTATGAAATGCAATCGCCATGTAATTGCTTTAATTTATCACTAAACGGGAGCGATGGTCCTAGAAGCAATAGTTGGCGAGACGACAACGATGCTTCAATGGAGATCAAGGTGTCAAGCCGGTGACGACGGTGATCATGACGGTGCTTTAGAGATGGAGATCAAAGGCACAAGATAATGATGGCCATATCATATCACTTATATTGATTGCATGTGATGTTTATCCTTTATGCATCTTATTTTGTTTAGTTCGGCTGTAGCATTATAAAATGATCTCTCACTAAATTTCAAGGTATAAGTGTTCTCCCTGAGTATGCACCATTGCTATAGTTCGTCGTGCCGAGACACCACGTGATGATCGGGTGTGATAAGCTCTACGTTGACATACAATGGGTGCAAGCTAGTTTTGCACACGCAGAATACTCAGGTTAAACTTGACCAGCCTAGCATATGCAGATATGGCCTCAGAACACTAAGACCGAAAGGTCGAGCATGAATCATATAGTAGATATGATCAACATAGTGATGTTCGCCATTGAAAACTACTCCATCTCACGTGATGATCGGACATGGTTTAGTTGATATGGATCACGTGATCACTTAGAAGATTAGGGAAATGTCTATCTAAGTGGTAATTCTTAAGTAATTTGATTAATTGAACTTTAATTTATGATGAACTTAGTACCCGGTAGTATTTTGCATGTCTATGTTGTTGTAGATAGATGGCCCGTGCTGTTGTTCCATTGAATTTTAATGCGTTCCTAGAGAAAGCTAAGTTGAAAGATGATGGTAGCAACTACACGGACTGGGTCCATAACTTGAGGATTATCCTCATTGCTGCACAGAAGAATTACGTCCTGGAAGCACCGCTAGGTGATAAACCCGCTGTAGGAGCAACGCGAGATGTTGTGAATACCTGGCAGAGCAAAGCTGATGACTACTCGATAGTTCAATGTGCCATGCTTTACGGCTTAGAACCGGGACTTCAACGACGTTTTTGAACGTCATGGAGCATATGAGATGTTCCAGGAGTTGAAGTTAATATTTCAAGCAAATGTCTGGATTGAGAGATATGAAGTCTCCAATAAGTTCTATAGCTGCAAGATGGAGGAGAATAGTTCTGTCAGGGAACATATACTCAGAATGTCTGGGTACCACAACCACTTGACTCAACTAGGAGTTAATCTTCCTGATGATAGTGTCATTGACAGAGTTCTTCAATCACGGCCACCAAGCTAGAAGAGCTTCGTGATGAACTATAATATGCAAGGGATGGATAAGACGATTCCTGAGATCTTTGCAATGCTAAAAGCTGCGGAGGTAGAAATCAAGAAGGAGCATCAAGTGTTGATGGTCAACAAGACCACTAGTTTCAAGAAAAAGGGTAAAGGGAAGAAGGGGAACTTCAAGAAGAACAACAAGCCAGTTGCTGCTCAAGTGAAGAAACCCTAGTCTGGACCCAAGCCTGAGACTGAGTGCTTCTACTGCAAACGGACTGGTCACTGGAAGCGGAACTGCCCCAAGTATTTGGCGGAGAAGAAGGATGGCAAAGCAAAAGGTATATTTGATATACATGTTATTGATGTGTACCTTACTAATGCTCGCAGTAGTGCCTGGGTATTTGATACTGGTTCAGTTGCTAACATTTGCAACTCGAAATAGGGGTTACGGATTAAGCGAAGATTGGCTAAGGACGAGGTGACGATGCGCGTGGGAAATGGTTCCAAAGTGGATGTGATTGCCGTCGGCACGCTACCTCTACATATACCTTCGGGATTAGTTTTAGACCTAAATAATTGTTATTTGGTGCCAGCGTTGAGCACGAACATTATATCTGGATTTTGTCTGATGTGAGACGGTTATTCATTTAAATCAGACAATAATGGTTGTTTTATTAATATGAGTAATATCTTTTATGGTCATGCACCCTTGATGAGTGGTATATTTTTACTAAATCTTGATAGTAGTGATACACATGTTCATAGTATTGCAGCCAAAAAGATACAGAGTTGATAATGATAGTGCAACTTATTTGTGGCATTGCCGTTTGGGTCATATTGGTGTAAAGCGCATGAAGAAACTCCATTCTGATGGACTTATGGAATAAATTGATTATGAATCACTTGGAACTTGCAAACCATGCCTCATGGGCAAGATGACTAAAACTCCGTTCTCCGAAACAATGGAGCAAGCAACAGAGTTATTGGAAATCATACATATTGATGTATGTGGTCCATGACCATTGAAGCTCGCGGCGGATATCGTTATTTTATCACCTTCACAGATGATTTGAGCAGATATGGGTATATCTACTTAATGAAACATAAGTCTAAAACATTTGAAAAGTTCAAAGAATTTCAGAGTGAAGGGGAAAATCATCGTAACAAGAAAATCAAGTTTCTTCTATCTGATCATGGAGGTGAATATTTGAGTTATGAGTTTGGACTTCACTTGAAACAATGCTGAATAGTTTCGCAACTCACGCCACCTGGAACACGACAACGGAATGGTGTGTCCGAATGTCGTAACCGCACTTTATTAGATATGGTGCGATCTATGATGTCTCTCACTGATTTATCGCTATCATTTTGGGGTTATGCTTTAGAGACGGCTACATTCACGTTAAATAGGGCACCATGAAAATCCGTTGAGACGACACCTTATGAACTGTGGTTTGGCAAGAAACCCAAGTTGTCATTTCTTAAAGTTTGGGGCTGCGATGCTTATGTGAAGAAGCTTCAACCTGATAAGCTCGAACCCAGATAGGAGAAATGTGTCTTCATAGGATACCCAAGGAGACTGTTGGGTACACCTTCTATCATAGATCCGGAGGCAAGATATTCGTTGCTAAGAATGGATCCTTTCTACAGAAGGAGTTTCTCTCTAAAGAAGTGAGTGGGAGGAAAGTAGAACTTGACGAGGTAAGTGTACCTTCTCCCTTATTGGAAAGTAGTTCATCACTGAAATCAGTTCTAGTGGTTCCTACACTAGTAAGTGAGGAAGCTAATGATGATGATCATGAAACTTCTGATCAAGTTACTACCGAACCTCGTAGGTCAACCAGAGTAACATCCGCACCATAGTGGTACAGTAATCCTGTTCTGGAAGTCATGATACTTGACCATGATGAACCTACAAACTATGAGGAAGCGATGATGAGCCCAGATTCTACAAAATGGCTTGAGGCAATGAAATCTGAGATGGGATCCACGTATGAGAACAAAGTATGGACTTTGGTTGACTTGTCCGATGATCGACAGGCCATAGAGAATAATTGGATCTTCAAGAAGAAGACCGACGCTGACGGTAATGTTACTGTCTACAAGGCTCGACTTGTTGCAAAAGGTTTTTGACAAGTTCAAGGAGTTGACTACGATGAGACCTTCTCACCCGTAGCGATGCTTAAGTCCGTCCGAATCATGTTAGCAATTGCCGCATTTTATGATTATGAAATTTGGCAAATGGGTGTCAAAACTGCATTCCTTAATGGATAATCTTAAAGAAGAGTTGTATATGATGCAACCAGAAGATTTTGTCGATCCAAAAGGTGCTAACAAAGTGTGCAAGCTCCAGCGATCCATTTATGGACTGGTGCAAGCCTCTTGGAGTTGGAATATACGCTTTGATAGTGTGATCAAAGCATATGGTTTTATACAGACTTTTGGAGAAGCCCGTATTTACAAGCAAGTGACTCGGAGCTCTGTAGCATTTTTGATATTATATGTAGATGACATATTGTTGATCAGAAATGATACTGAATTTCTGAATAGCATAAAAGGATACTTGAATAAGAATTTTTGAATGAAATACCTTGGTGAAGCTGCTTATATATTAGGCATGAAGACCTATAGAGATAGATCAAGACGCTTAATTAGACTTTCACAAAGCACATACCTTGATAAAGTTTTAAAGAAGTTCAAAATGGATCAAGCAAAGAAAGGGTTCTTGCCTGTGTTACAAGGTGTGTTGTTGAGTCAGACCCAATGCCCGACCACTGCAGAAGATAGAGAGAAAATGAAAGGTGTTCCATATGCTTCAGCCATAGGCTCTATCACGTATGCAATGCTGTGTACCAGACCTGATGTGTGCCTTGCTATCAGTCTAGGAGGGAGGTACCAAAGTAATCCACGAGTGGATCACTGGACAGGGGTCAAGAACATCCTGAAATACCCGAAAAGGACTAAGGATATGTTTCTCATATATGGAGGTGACAAAGAGCTCGTCGTAAATGGTTATGTCGATGCAAGCTTTGACATTGATCCGGATGACTCTAAGTCACAAACCGGATACATGTTTTTATTAAATGGTGGAGCTGTCAGTTGGTGCAGTTCCAAGCAGAGCATCGTTGCGGGATCTACGTGTGAAGCGGAATACATAGTTGCTTCGGAAGCAGCAAATGAAGGAGTCTGGATGAAGGAGTTCATATCCGATCTAGGTGTCATACCTAGCGCATCAGGTCCAATGAAAATCTTTTGGGACAATATTGGTGCAATTGCCTTGGCAAAGGATTCCAGATTTCACAAGAGAACTAAGCACATCAAGAGACGCTTCAATTCCATCCGCGATCAAGTCAAGGAGGGAGACGTAGAGATTTGCAAGATACATACGGATCTGAATGTTGCAGACCCGTTGACTAAGCCTCTCTCACGAGAAAAACATGATCAACACCAAGACTCCATGGGTGTTAGAATCATTACAATTTAATCTAGATTATTGACTCTAGTGCAAGTGGGAGACTGAAGGAAATATGCCCTAGAGGCAATCATAAAGCTGTTATTTATATTTTCTTATATCATGATAAATGTTTCTTATTCATGCTAGAATTGTATTAAACGGAAACTTAGTACATGTGTGAATACATAGACAAATAGAATGTCACTAGTATGCCTCTACTTGACTAGCTCGTTGAATCAATGATGGTTATGTTTCCTAACCATAGACATGAGTTGTTATTTGACTAACGGGATCACATCATTAGAGAATGATGTGATTGACTTGACCCATCTGTTAGCTTATCATGATGATCATTTAGTTTGTTGCTATTGCTTTCTCCATAACTTATACATGTTCCTATGACTATGAGATCATGCAACTCCCGAGTACCAGAAGAATACTTTGTGTGCTACCAAACGTCACAACGTAACTGGGTGATTATAAAGGTGCTCTATAGGTGTCTCCGATGGTGTTTGTTGAGTTGGCATAGATCGAGATTAGGATTTGTCACTCCGATTGTCGGAGAGGTATCCCTGGGCCCTCTCGGTAATGCACATCAATAAGCCTTGCAAGCAATGTGACTAATGATTTAGTTGCGGGATGATGCATTACGGAACGAGTAAAGAGACTTGCCGGTAACGAGATTAAACTAGGTATTGAGATATCGACGATCGAATCTCGGGCAAGTAACATACCGATGACAAAGGGAACAACATATATCGTTATGCGGTTTGACCGATAAAGATCTTCGTAGAATATATTGGAGCCAATATGAACATCCATGTTCCGCTATTGGTTATTGACCGGAGACCTGTCTCTGTCATGTCGACATAGTTCTCGAACCCGTAGGGTCCGCATGCTTAAGGTTCGGTGACGATCGGTATTATGAGTTTATGTGTTTTGATGTACCGAAGTTAGTTCGGTGTCCCGGATGTGATCACGGACATGACGAGGAGTCTCGAAATGGTCGAGACATAAAGATTGATATGTTGGATGACTATATTCGGACACCGGATGAGTTCCGGGGGTCACCGGATAATTATCGGAGTGCCGGGGGGTTATAGGGACCCCCAGGGGAACTAATGGGCCAACATGGGCCTTGTGTGTGTGAGAGAGAGAGGAGAGGCCATAGGGCTGGCTGCTCCCCCCATTGGGAGTCTGAATTGGACAAGGAGGGGGGCAGTGCCCCCTCTTTCCCTCCCTCTCTCCCTCTCCTTCCTTCCCCCTCCTCCTAGTTGGACTAGGAAAGGGGGAGTCCTACTCCTACTAGGAGGGGGACTCCCCCCTCCTTGGTGCACCCCAAGGCCGGCCGGACTCCCCCTTGCTCCTTTATATACAGGGGCAGGGGAACCCTAGAACACACAAGTTGATTGTTTCTAGCCGTGTGCGGTGCCCCCCTCCACCATAATCCACCTTGGTCATATCGTAGCGGTGCTTAGGCGAAGCCCTGTTCCGATAGTATCATCATCACCATCATCACGCTGTCGTGCTGACGAAGCTCTCCCTCAACACTCTGCTGGATTGTGAGTTCGTGGGACGTCACCGAGCCGAACGTGTGTAGATCGCGGAGGTGACGTACTTTCGGTACTAGGATCAGTCGATCGTGAAGATGTACGACTACATCAACCGCATTTTCACAATGCTTCCGCTTACGGTCTACGAGGGTACATAGACAATACTCTCCCCTCTCGTTGCTATGCATCACCATGATCTTGTGTGTGCGTAGGATTTTTTTTGAAATTACTGCGTTCCCCTACGGTAGCTAGATGGATTCTTCTCTCTCGTTTGATTCTCAATACAATGGTCTCTTGGAGATCCATATGATGTAACTCTTTTGCAGTGTGTTTGTTGGGATCAGATGAACTTCGAGTTTATGATCAAATCTATCTCATTTTATCCATGAAAGTTATTTGAGTTTCTTTGATCTCTTATATGCATGATTGCTTATAGCCTCGCATTTCTTCTTCGATATTTAGGTTTTGTTTGGACAACTTGATCTATTTATCTTGCAATGGGAAGAGGTGCTTTGTAGTGGATTCGATCTTACGGTGCTTGATCCGAGTGATAGAAGGGGAACCGACACATATGTATCGTTGCTACTAAGTATTGAACGATGGGGGTCTATTTCTACATAAATAGATCTTGTCTACATCATGTCATCGTTCTTATTGCATTACTCCGTTTCTCCTTGAACTTAATACACTAGATGCATGCTGGATAGAGGTCGATGTGTGGAGTAATAGTAGTAGATGCAGGAAGGAGTCGGTCTAGTAATCTTGGATGTGATGCCTATATAATGATCATTGCTTGGATATCATCATGATTATTTGAAGTTCCATCAAGTGCCCAACAGTAATATGTTTACCCACCGTTTGCTATTTTTCTCGAGAGAAGCCACTAGTGAAACCTACGGCCCCCGGGTCTCTTTCTCATATTATTTGTCTTTGCAATCTATTTTATTTGCCTTTTATTTTCTGATCTATTAAACCAAAAATACAAAAATACCTTGCTGCACTTTATTTTATGTGACGTTCGATCTATCAATCTACAACAATTTATTCACGTCTGTTTGCCAATTTCTGGCGCCGTTACCCGTTAGGGATTGATAACCCCTTCAATACGTTGGGTTGCGAGTATTTGTTATTTGTGTGCAGGTGCCGTTTACGTATTGTTGCTTGGTTCTCCTACTGGTTCGATAACCTTGGTCTCATCACTGAGGGAAATACCTACCGTCGCTGTGCGGCATCATCCCTTCCTCTTTGGGGAAATACCGACGTACCTTAAAGCCGCATCAGTATCACCGCCGAATTACACCCAACTTGAACTGGGGGCTGAGAGCAGGGAATTTTATGTCCCACCCACCACCCACTTAATAGCCATTGTCGAGGACCTAGCCGACATGCTAGACTACGCCTCCGAAGACATCGATGGCATGGACGACGATGTCGGAGCCGAACCAGGTCAAAACTCGCCTATCACTGGGCATTGTATGACCACTTCTACTTACGATGTATACATGGTGGACACACCTAAGAAGAAGGACGATGATGGCACTGAAGACCCATATGAAGATAAGCCCATCGATGAACCACACCAAAACGCCGACGTCAGCGGCACCGCTCTCGATCGTGTCGAGCGAGGGAAGGCAATACCAGCACCGGAGATAATGACACTCCAGACAACACTGGAGACTGCAACCCCCCCGTCGAGCCAGTGTTCGAGAAGGATGAGAGGGAAAAGGGTCAGGTCAACCCCGACGAGCTCACCGATCATGGGGATTCGGAAGATAGTAACTATTTACTTGTCTCCAAAGAGGATGTTAGCCTCGGTAACGAAGATTTCATCATCCCAGAGGAACCCCTCGAACAAGAACGCTTCAAGCGACGGCTCATCGCTATCGCACGGAGCCTGAAAAAGAAACAACAATAGTTACAAGCCGAACAAGATATGCTCAATGACAGATGGACCAAGGTCCTGGCCGCCAAAGAAGGATACGGCCTTGAGCGCCAAACTAAAAGTTATCCCAAGCACAGGCTATTGCCAGAATTCGACGAGGAGGCCTTTGAGCCCATACCGTCAAAATACAATCATGACGATCAACCAGACCGACCACCACGTGGACGGGACAAAGCGACCGATCACGCCGAATACCAGCCCGCGCCCCCTCACCATAGAGGCAAGGAGACAATGGCTCCGGGCTACACGTACGACCTACGCCGGGGCCTGACCAATAGAGCCGGCCAGACAAGATCAATCTATGGATCAAGAGGACGTGCTCCAGCATGAGATAATGTCTATCAAGCCTGGCACGACAAACATAACCAAGTACGGGGGTCAGCCCCGGATTCAGATGTCATCCGAACTCCGTCGCGATGTTGCCCGGTACAGAGGTGTCGCGCACCCCATGTGATTTACCGATGAGGTAGTGCAGCACCAGTTTCCTGAAGGGTTTAAACCCGTAAACATTGAGCCATATGACAGAACGACAGATCCCGCTATATGGATTGAAGATTTCCTTCTCCACATTCACATGGCTCATGGAGATGATCTGCACGCCATTAAATACCTCCCTCTGAAGCCAAAAGGACCAGCACGACACTGGTTGAATAGCCACCTAGAGAACTCCATTGGCAGTTGGGAGGACTTAGAGGACGCTTTTCGGGACAACTTCCATGGCACTTATGTCCGGACGCTAATGACCTAAGTCACATAGTCCAGCAACCCGGTGAGTCAACCCGCAAACTTTGGACCCGGTTCTTGATTAAAAAGAATCAAATCGTCGACTGTCTGGATGCTGAAGCCTTAGCGGCATTTAAACACAACGTCCGTGACGAATGGATCGCTCGGCACATCGACCAGGAAAAGCTGAAGACTATGGTAGCTCTTACTGCACTTATGACCCGCTTCTGTGCGAGCGAAGATTGCTGGTTAGCTCATAGAAGCAACAGTACCAGAAACCCCGGCACCTCTGAGGCCAGGGATGGCAATGGAAGGCCACGATGCAGCAAAAACAAGTGTCAGAACAACAACGAAGAAATAGAGGATACACCAGTAAACATTGGATTCAGTGGCTCTAAACCCGGTCAGCGGAAGAAGTCGTTCAATGGAAATAGGGAAGGTCCATCTAATTTAGACAAAATGTTGGATAGGCCTTGCCAGATCGATGGCGCCCCTGACAAACCTGCCAACCACACCAACGGAAACTACTGGGGTTTTAAATATGCCGGTAAATTAAACACCGAACATATGGGGAAGGGACCTCAAAGCAAGGACGATGATGAGCCTTGCCCTCTGAACACTGGGGGACAAAAGAAGTTTCCCCCCGAGGTGAAAACGGTGAACATGATATATGTCACCCACATCCCCAAGAGGGAGCTCAAGCACGCATTAAGGGACGTCTACATCGTAGAGCCTGTCGCCCCGAAATTCAACCCGTGGTCGGCTTGTCCGGACACCTTTGATCGCCGGGACCACCCAACCAGTACCCGTCACGGAGGTTTGGCGACCCTGGTGCTCGATCCTATCATCTGCGGATACCATCTCACTAGAGTCCTTATGGACGGCGGCAACAGCCTCAACTTGATCTATCAAGATACTATCCGTAAGATGGGTATTGAAAGTGCGTTATATCGACTAGAGGGGGGGTGAATAGGCGATTTTTTTGAAAGTCTTCAAAACGTGGAAGTTTCGAAGACAAATGATAGAAATAAACCTATTACCATGCAGGGGAAGGTAGACTACACTAGGTAAACCACAGTCATGTATTCAATGAAGTGAAAGCACAATGACTAATAGCAGCTAGGTAGTAAGGATCAGGTAGGAAGATATTAAGAAGCCAAACAGAACACACAGTCACTCAGTGAAGACAAAAGATAGTGCAATCATACAATGACTTCACAAGGACCAACAGTAAGTAAAGGGAAGGGGAGATTGAAACCAGTGACTCGTTGAAGACAATGATTTGTTGGACCAGTTCTAGTTGCTGTGACAACTATATGTCTGGTTAGGGCGGCTAGGTATTTAAACCTGAGGACACACAGTCCCGGACACTCAGTCCTGAACACGCAGCTCAGGACACCCAGTCCTCACCGTATTCCCCTTGAGCTAGGGTCACACAGACCTTGCACAATCACTCTGGTAAGTCTTCAAGGTAGACTCCCAAACCTTCACAGACTTCGTTCACCGGCGATCCACAATGTCTCTTGGATGCTCAGAACGCGACGCCTAACTGGCTGGAGGATTCATAGTCCTCAAGTGTAATAAGTCTTCGGATCACACAGACAAGAAGACTTAAGTGATGCCTAATTCTCTTTGGCTCTGGGTGGTTAGGGCTTTATCCTCGCAAGGAATTCTCTCTCAAAGGCTTCGAGGTGGGTTGCTCTCAAACGACAAAAGCCGTACTCTAACTCTGAGCAGCCAACCATTTATGGTTGTAGGGGGTGGGTTATTTATAGCCACTAGGCAACCCGACCTGATTTGTCCGAAATGACCCTGGGTCACTAAGGAACTGACATGTGTTCCAACAGTCAGATTTCAAACTCACGCGGCAGCTTTACTTGGGCTACAAGCAAAGCTGACTTGTCCGACTCTGGACAAGATTCGCTCTCATAGTCTTCGCTCGAAGACATAGGTTTTGTTTAAGCATCACTTCAGTCATTCTGACTGGTTCTCTTGGACCCCACTTAACAGTACGGTGGTTCCTATGACTCAACGAAGAAGAAAAAGAACTACGAAAGATCTAAGTCTTCGAGCTCCATAGGCTTCATGCGATGTCTTCTCTTGTCATAGTCTTCAATGTGAATATCCTCATGTACCACCTTTTGACATCAATGTCTTCATACATTTTTAGGGGTCATCTCTGGTAGGAAAACCGAATCAATGAGGGACTTCTACCTGTGTTATCCTGCAATTCTCACAAACACATTAGTCCCTCAACTAGATTTGTCGTCAATACTCCAAAACCAACTAGGGGTGGCACTAGATGCACTTACAATCTCCCCCTTTTTGGTGATTGATGACAAACTAGTTGAAGTTTTCAACAGGGAATATAATATGTGAAATTGTAAAGGATAAGGAATTGTCTTCATAAGTTGCTAGGCCCCCCCTGAAGATGTGCATATAAGTAATTTGCTTTTGGAATGCAAATGCACATGGCAGGTTGTGCTTGTGGAGATCCTCTTCAACTTATGATGACAATCCACTATGCATGTGAAGGTATGTGAAGATAATGACATGCATAATGGAAAATGGACGTCTGCAAAATGATCTAAGTGCGGAATTTATCATCGTATCACAAGGTGGCAAGTAAGTAGAACACGACCATCGAGTTTAAGTGTTACAACTCAAAGAACCAAATGTATCAAAATGAGAGTTGTAAACACGAAGCAAAATATAAAGCACCCGCCCATATGGACCCGCTTGAAGACTATCAAACTCGTATGCTTCTCCCCCTTTTGTCAGTAAGGACCAAAAAGGTTCGAAGAGATAGAGTATCTACTCGTTCCCATGAAGAGTAGGTGAAGCAGTAGGGTCGTCGGTGGTGTTCGGCGGTGCAGAAGATCTTGGAGCAGTGTCGAAGCATGCTGAAGGAGGTGGCGGTGAAGTAGCATCGTCGTCATCCTCGATCACTCTGGCATTCACAGTTGCAGCAGAGGAAGAGAACTCAGAGTCTTCAAGAGATGGAGTTCGTCGCAGCACTGCCCTTCGAGGAGGTGTGGAGTCAAACTTGAAGCGTTCAGAAAAGCCATCCTCTTGAAGATCATCTTCGGAGCACATCAGCGTCAGCCCCTTCCACGTGCATCGAGAGGTTTCATGGGCAACAAAAGCATTCTTGGTGGCAAGATTGCGAATGCGGTTGACATCCACCAAGAGGCTTTGCATTTGACGCTTGAGCCAGTCATGATGCCTATCCTGTTTCTGATGAAGAGCCACAAGAAGCTCTCGGTCATTGAGAACACGAGTGCGCTTCTTGGGTCGCTGGGCAATTGTGCTATCAGTGGCTTCAGTAAGGGCAGGATGTGGTGCACGTGTAGTGCCAGCCAAGGGATACACACGAGTGACGGCTTCAACTCCATCAATGTTCTGAGAAAAACTTTGATGCTATGCATTCTGAAGACTTAGAGGTTCCTTGGCAGTCTCAGGATAGATGGCTTCAATAGACATATCCACATCAGGCAGAAAGATCCGATGATTGCGAGCAGATGGCTGATATGAGATAGCGGAGTGAAGTTTGATCAGCCGCATTACCCATGGGGCGTAGAACTTCAAGCCAAAAAGATCAGAGCCTGAGGCAGCAATTTGGCGAATGAAGAAGTCATGTGCATTGAAGCATTTGCCATGAAGAATATAGAAGACCAAAGTCTTCATTGCACCTTCCAGCTTGGCATGTGGAGAGTGTCCTTTGATGGGCCAGAGAGTTCGCCTTATGATGTGATAAATAGTCCTTGGCAGATACTCAAGGTCTTCAACAAGGAACTCTTTGGGATATTCAGCATCTTGGGGCAATGGCTTCATCATACTGAGCATCTGACTCATATTAGGTTCAGGCTTCTGAAAGATGCTCTCCACAGCTTCACTATGAAGTTGACAGCCAGATTCGTAGAGATCGCCAGGAGTGGGTAGACCAGTGAACTCAATGATGTCAAAGGCTTTGGCTTCATGATGAACGTTTCCTGTCATCCACTCCAGGACCCAAGTCTTCGGATCTCTGTTATACCCGCGGATGTGAAGTGTGGCATAGAATTGGAGCAGCAACTCTTCATTCCAATGCTCTTGGTTGGTGACGAACGGCAGCAATCCAACCTCTTTGAAGCAATCCAGAGCTTCTTCCAGACAGGGCAGACCAGCTATTGCTTCAATGTCAAGATGCTTATGTGGGAAGATGCGACCTTGATTGTATAGAATGCAGGAGTAATAGCTTCGCTGTGGATAGCTCCAGAACCGATCAAATGATATTATTTCCCTTGAGTAGGGGTTCCTTGAGCTATTGAAGAAAGTGTTGTCTGCTTTGAAGCCATTGATATTGAAGGATCCAGGTGCTGATGCAGGACCTGGAAACCTGGGCAATCTTGGGATTGACTTCTGAACCTGAGGCCTGTGCTCAACATGATAGTCGAACCGAGGACCAGCAGCAGGCGCAGGAACAGAAGCAGTGGGATCAGTGGCTTCGTTGACTTCTGGTGCTTGGGTTGGTGAAGGCTCCACATTAGCTTCAGCCATGACAGCGTCAGTGGCTTCATTGGTGTTGGTGGTGGCAGCCTCAAGATTCTCAACCTCCACTTAACGAGCTGGAGGGTCAGTCACAGTCACGTTCTCCTCGAGAACAGCTTCTTGGTGGGACGGGGGAGTAGCAGCTTCTGGGGTTTCTTCTTCATCGGCTGATGCAGCCGGAATGTCTTCAACAACTTTAGCTTCAGACTCAGAGACTGGAGGCCTTGGTCCTTTGCGAAGCCTGCGTAACGCTGGCGACTCCTGTGGAGTTGGTGTTGGCTGGGCCTCAAAGTCTTCTTCCTCTTGTGGGCGATCATCCCATGAAGCATCCTGAGCAATTGGCGTCAGAGGACGACCAATGCTGATGAGTTCACTGTGTGTTAGCACAACTGATGATACCTGTTGGTGCTCGAGCTGAGGAAGGACTGCATCATCTTCAACATGGTCATGGTGACCAATGTCTTCAGCAGCGATGAGATCAGCTGCTGGAAAGTCTTCAGCTTCATGAGCCTCTGTGAAAGCAGGCTCATGGATAGTCAGTTGACGTTCTTGTGGTTCAGCATCAGGGTGAACCATGGAAATGGGTTCAACAATCAAGGGCTCTGTGTGAGCAGCCTGTTCCTTCTTGGTCTTCCTCTTCTTCTTGGAGGGGGCAGTAGGAGAGGCTGCAGGATGTTTCCTCTTTCTGGCTTCAGCCTCAGCAGTCCTCGTCTTCTTCAGTTCTGAAGCGGTTGACCTGGCCTTTGGCTTTGAGCCAGTCATGCTAGTTGGGAAGACAATGGGATCTGCTTCCTGCCTTGGTGCGTCGGGTTCAGCTGTAGCGGGCTTCTTCTTCTTCTTCTTTGCAGCCATCCTGGGGTCGATGCCAGGACACCCAAGGGCCTTGCGCTTCTCAACCTCATTGTAGGCTTGCACACACCTGTCAGCCAGAACCTTCATGCGCTCACGAGAACCCTGAGCTTCTGCACGTTTCTTGAGAAAGGCTTCCTTGAGCTCGTGCAGCATAATCTTGAAGTTCTTCACCTCTTGCACACTGAGCTTGGCCATATGCTTCTTGAACTGAGATTTCTCAAAGTCAATCTTCTGCTTCAGTTCAACAATGCGCTGGGCGATAACTAACTCTGAAGCAATGGCGCAATGGAAGGCGACACTGAGGCCAATGGGAAGTTGCATATCATCGAAGCTGATGTTGGGCGTGTCAAACCATTCATCAATGAAGTTATGGATGATTGCCACATCAAAGAGAGGCAGATTATTGAAGATTTTTGCTTCTTATTTGCTCTTGATCAGTTGCTCAAGAGCGTCATCTGCAAGATCTTCTTCACTGGACAGATCAATGGCATCATTACACAGAACGACAACAGCTGTCAGTTCTTGTCCGGTGTGTGGCAGAGGCATCTTGACCTTCTGTGGCTTGGAGATGCATGACAAATCTTTAGACTGCACACTGTCTTCAGGAGGTGCAGTTGCCAGTTGCTTCGCCCGTGAGATTTTTGGAGCAGAGGCAGGCTTTGAAGCTTTAGGCTGCTTCTTTGGCTTCGGCGCTGCAGGCGCTTCATCTGATTCAGCGTCATCTGCAGGCTCATTCACGGCTGTCCCTTTAACCAAGATATGGGTGATGAGACCTTCAAGATTGTAGAAAGGACCGACGACATTGGGTTCTGCATCACGTGTGCCGTTAGCCCTTGGAGCAGAAGGACCAGGGTTGAAGTCTAGTCCCAATGTCTTCTTGTTCTGCTTTGCTGAGTTCTGGGCAAACTGGAAGTTGTGCTTGAACAGAATGTCGTCATGACACCATAGTAGTGACGATGAGTGTGCATCTGCAGGCTATGGCCCACGGACCATGCAGGGATAGAAGCCTTGTTCAATGGCTTCATCTCTGGTCCTGGGTTGAAGATTTTTGTAGAGGATGTCTCCCCATGGTCGCTTTATGGCATTCTTTTCAGCATATTCCTTTGTCACAAATCTGTACTTGAACCACTGTTCTGCCCAATAGCGTCGAATCCATTGGATTCGTGTCTTGCGCTGATTGTAATCCTCTTCAGGATCTGTCTTGTACAGCTCTGAGAGGTTATCGAGCAGATCTCTTGATGTTTCTCCATGACGCTTTCTGCCACCCTTCCTTGCTGATTTCTCTGAAGCCATGAACTTTAAACTGAAAAGCTTCAATACGTTCAAAGGCTTCAAAGGCTTTCGCTTGCTGGACAGACAGGAACTGGCTTCGGGAGAATTTATGTGATACTGTAGAATTCTACAAATGAATGGAGACTATGAGAACCAAGGGATTCTCCCACGGACATGTACCTGTGACAGCATTAAGGTGCGAGGGAAGGAGAAGAGGTCATATGCATTCTCAGAAGATTTTAAAGATAAATCAGTGTAGAAGACATTGACCTCATCGTGCGAAGACATTCACTCATAGATAAGGAGTTGGTTCCAGATTTGTATGAATCCATGGATCAGTACAAGTGAGGAATCTAACTACTTTGTGAAGCATAAGTGAATATACTAGGCATGTTATGAGATGCAGTATGAAAGAGATCCAACTTGTGTGAATAGAAACTACTTGTGGTAGAAAGTGATAAAGCTATAGGATCAAAGGGGCCATAAAAAGGAAGTTTTATTTACCACACGAAGAACTGCTAGACGGAGTGGAAGAGGAGGCCGAGCAATTCGATCTTCCGTGCCCTAACTTGGCGACGGAGGACACCTATGGCGACGGCGGAGAGGACGATGTCCGCGGTCGACGTGAAGACGGCGTCGGAGAGGTTGCGGCAGTGAAGCTTTTTGTCGCCGGCGTCGTTGAGGGCTAGCGGTGCCGCTAGGGTTCGTGCGAGAGTGGAAGAAGAGATAATGACTGTGGTGAGGTGTGTATTTATAGGTACAGGGGCGGCACTGTGTTATTACACAGGTGCCCCTGGCGATTCACATCTGAGGGGCACGTGGCCGTCATGCAGCATATCGGGGGTTGTTCCATGTCCCACGCACGCCTGGATTGTCGGGTGGTCGTTCCCACTTCTCCGGGTTTCAGGTGAAGGAATGAGCATTGAAAATGGACTTAATGTTTATCTCTGTATCTTCTGCTGACAAGGACGCAGAGAAGACATTCGACAGTTTCAATAGAATGCATATGATTTGGAGAGATAGAGTTTGAGATAGAAAGCATAGAGAGGTTAGGGTCCGATCACATTCACTTAGTTCAAAAGATTCAACAAGAAGACATAGCTATAAGTGAATGCTGTAGAGGACAGAACACTAGTATATATATATAATCAACATAGTGAAGATAATCATGAAGACATGTTGAGATTGAAGCCAAACCAAATGTGAAGACATAACAAATGTAACGCCATGAGTGAAACACTTCAAACAGAACATTTGGTGGTGTCGTTACCCACCGTATAGGAAGTATTAGACCCAGACACGGCGCACAATTATCGTGGCACTCCGAAGTCAAATTCCACATTATTGTATTCACACTTAGAATGTATGTCTTCATTGATTGAAGATATACTTTACTTCATGTGTTGCACATCTAAGTCATCAATATGCATAAGTGTTAGGATGTGTGCCTGATCACAGGACATTTGAGGATTCCAAGATATTTAGCTCACACCGTAACTTGCAAAATCTCTTCTCATCCAAGGGCTTGGTGAAGATATCTGCCAATTGCTCTTCAGTGTTGACGTGTATGATATCAATATCTTCCTTCACAACATGATCTCTGAGAAAGTGATGACGAATTTCAATATGCTTTGTCTTCGAGTGCTGAACTGGGTTGTTGGCAATCTTGATGGTGCTTTCGTTGTCACAGTAGAGTGGCACTTGCTTCAGATGAATGCCATAGTCCTTGAGTGTTTGCTTCATCCATGGAAGCTAAGCACAGCAAGATCCAACAACAATGTATTCAGATTCAGCAGTGGAGAGGGATACACAGTTCTGCTTCTTTGAAGACCAAGATACAAGTGATCGTCCCAGAAAATGACATGTGCCTGATGTAGACTTGCGATCCACCTTGTCACCAGCATAATCAGCATCCAAGAATCCAACTAGATCAAACTTTGAGCCCTTTGGATACCATAATCCTAGAGTTGGGGTGTGAGCCAAATATCGAAGAATTCGCTTCACAGCTAAGTGATGCGACTCCTTTGGTGCCACTTGAAATCGAGCACACATGCAAACACTAAGCATAATATCTGGCCTAGATGCACATAGATAAAGCAAAAAACCAATCATGGAGCGATATACCTTTTGATCGAACTCTTTACCATTGTCGTCAGGACCCAGATGATGCTTGGCTGGCATTGGCGTCGTGAAGCCTTTGCAGTCTTGCATACCAAACTTCTTCAGGCAATCTTTGAGATACTTCTCTTGAGATATGAAGATGTCGTTGCGTTGCTGTCGTATTTGAATACCGAGGAAGAACTTCAGCTCTCCCATCATGGACATCTGATATTGCTCTTGCATCATGTATCCAAACTCTTCACTGTACTTCTGATTGGTGCAGCGGAAGATAATGTCATCCACATATATTTGGCACACAAACAGTTCACCATAATATGTCTTCGTGAAGAGAGTGGGGTCGAGGGAACCAGGTATGAAGCCTTTGCTCTTCAGTAAGTATTTGAGTGTGTCATACCAGGCCCGAGGGGCTTGTTTGAGGCCATACAGTGCCTTGTTGAGCTTGTATACCATGTCAGGATGTTTTGGATCTTCAAAGCTAGGCGGTTGTGCAACATACACTTATTCTTCAATCTTGCCATTGAGAAAGGCGCTCTTCACATCCATTTGATATAGAAGTATGTTATGATGATTTTCATAGGCCAGCAGTATGCGTATGGCTTCAAGTCTAGCCACAGGAGCAAATGTTTCATCGAAGTCAATGCCTTCCACTTGAGTATATCCTTGAGCAACGAGACGAGCTTTGTTTCTGACAACTTGACCATGCTCATCTTGCTTGTTGCGGTATATCCATTTGGTGCCTATTATGTTGTGCTTCGGAGGATCAGGACGCTTAACCAGTTCCCATACATTATTCAGCTCAAACTGTTGAAGCTCTTCTTGCATAGCTTGAATCCATTCAGGTTCCTTGAAGGCTTCTTCAACTTTCTTGGGTTCTGTTATTGAGACGAATGCGAAGTGCGCACAGAAATTTGCTAGCTGAGTTGCCCTTGAATGAGTGAGCGGACCGGGTGCGTTGATGCTATCAATTATTCTCTCAATCTGCACTTCATTGGCAACACGAGGATGTACAGGGCGAAGATTTTGCTCTTGCTGATCATTGTCGTTGTTAGAGGGATTGTCTTCAGGCTGAGCATTGTCTTCAAGTTGATCAGGTGCGGAGATGATAAGTTCCTCTTCAGGTTGAGCTTCAGAGGGTACGATTTCTCCAGTTCCCATTAGCTTGATTGATTCGCTGGATGGAACTTCATCTAGCACATTTGGCAGGTGTTCTCTTTGTGAACCGTTAGTCTCATCAAATCGCACATCCACTGTTTCAACCACTTTATAATGAAAAAGATTGAAGACTCTGTAGGAGTGCGAATCCTTTCCATATCCAAGCATAAAACCCTCATGTGCTTTTGGTGCAAATTTTGAAGTGTGATGTGGATCCTTGATCCAGCACCTGGCGCCAAATACTCTGAAGTAACTGACATTTGGCTTCTTGCCAGTAAGGAGCTCATAAGATGTCTTGTTCAGAAGCTTGTGAAGATAAACACGATTGATTGTATGGCATGCAGTATCAATGGCTTCAGGCCAGAATTTTCTTGGAGTCTTGTATTCATCCAGCATCGTTCTGGCCATCTCAATGAGTGTTCTGTTCTTGCGTTCGACGACACAATTCTGCTGTGGTGTGTACGGAGCTGAGAATTCATGAGTGATGCCCAAAGTGTCAAGATATGTATCAAGGCCAGTGTTCTTGAATTTAGTGCCATTGTCACTTCTGATGTGCTTTATCTTGGTGCCATAGTTGTTCATTGCTCGATTGGCGAAGCGTTTGAAGACATCCTGCACTTCAGTCTTGTAGAGGATTATGTGCACCCAAGTATATCTAGAATAATCATCAACAATAACAAAGCCATAGAGACAAGCAGTAGTAGTAAGAGTTGAGTAATGAGTGGGACCGAAAAGATCCATGTGGAGCAGTTCGAAGGGTCGAGTAGTAGTCATGATTGTCTTCGAGGGATGTTTGGCCCTCGTCATCTTTCCTGCTTCACAGGCACCGCATAAGTGATCTTTCTTGAACTTGACGCCCTCGATGCCTATGACATGCTTCTTCTTTGCAAGGGTGTGGGGGTTCCTCATGCCAGCATGCCCTAGCCTCCGATGCCAGAGCCAGCATTCTGAAGCTTTTGCTAGAAGACATACGGCAAGCTGCGATCCTGCTGAGAAATCTACCACGTACAAATCATCTTTCCGATACCCTTCAAACACTAGAGACTTGTCAGATTCCATTAGAACAAGGCATCGATATTTTCCAAATATTACGATCATGTTCAAATCGCAAAGCATTGAGACAGACACTAAGTTGAAGCCAAGGGATTCAACAAGCATGACTTTATCCATGTGTTGATCCTTTGAGATTGCAACTCTACCTAGACCCAGTACCTTACTTTTACCAGTGTCGGCAAATGTGATGTGACTCTTGTCGGATGGACATAAGGTTGAGTCCATAAGAAGGCTTCTTTTGCCAGTCATGTGATTTGTACACCCACTATCAATAATCCATTCTGAAGATGCTGGTGTCGTACCCTACAGTGCAGTTAGGGGGATAGGCTTCACGAAGAGAATTGTGAAGCAAAAACATTTGACGAACCAGTGGGTTATGAAACCTTAGATCTAGATTAGGACTAATAGGGAGAGTAGCAAGCGATTCAGGAACGAAGTACATAGTAAGGCCATTCGGGCATTTGATCTTGCGCCCTACAAGATGTTTAAGGTCCCCAGCAATAGCGTCAGATGATTTTGGTTTTCTGCTGGAGACCTTTCCCTGCAAAAGAGAGTTAAGCTTTCTTAGCCACCCACATCTTCAAGGGTGGCTTAGAAGCAATAAGTCTAAGTGTAGCGTCTGAGAACTTTGGCTTTGAAGCCCTAGCAAAAAGTCTTGCAGGCGGACAATAGTACTCATAAGAATAAGCAGAATAGTTCTTGGTCTTATGAACATGGCGGTTCGATGAACCGCGCTCATATTCATAGGCCTGAGTATGGTTTCCCTGCAAAACATTTGCGTTAGTGCGACTCAGGTGAGTCCTCTGTCTGTATGAAGCCTTTGGGCCGTATGAAGCCTGTGGTCTGGGGTTAGTCTTCTTCATCTGTGGTGTCATGACGACATTCACAGGAAAATTTTCCAAACACCTTTTGGGCACCCAGATCTTCTTCATAGGCGGTCCATTCCTGCAGTTAGTACCAATGTACCTGGCAAACACTTCACCGTTCTGATTCTTAAACAGTTTATAGTTTGCATCAAAGGATTCATCAATGACAATGGGGTTAGCACAAGTGAAGCCAGATAGATTGGATGGATCTGCTGAAGGTTCCTTTGCAGCAACCCATGTGGTTTTGGGGTACTGCTCAGGTTTCCAGTAAGAGCCATCAGCAATCATTTTCCTTACGAACCCAACACCCTCTTTCCTCGGGTTTCGGTTCAGAATCTGCCTTTTGAGGACATCACATAGTGTCTGATGCCCTTTAAGGCTTTTGTACATCCCTGTTTCAAGCAATGTCTTCAACCTAGCATTCTCATCAGCAATAGCAGTGGTATCCTCAGCAGAGGGGTTAGTTACCACATCAACAGTTGAAGATATTGCAACAGTAGCAGCAGTAGAACATTCAGCAACAGAAGTAGCATTATCACGCTCAATGCATTTAAGACATGGTGGTTCAAATCCTTCCTGAGCGGAACTGATCTGTTCGGCGCGAAGTGAGTCGTTTTCCTTTTGAAGATCTTCATGAGCCGCTCTCAATTTCTCAAGATCTTGCTTCCTTTGAAGATAATCATAGGAAAGCTTTTCATGAGTTGTTGAGAGCATTTCATGACGACTTTCAAGTTCCTCATACTTAACGTGAAGATTTTTTATGTCTTCAATTAAGGACTCAGATCGAGTCATTTCAGCACCCAACAGATCATCGCTTTTTTCTAACAGTTTTTGAATATGTTCCATGGCTTTCTGTTGTTCAGTTGCAATTTTAGCAAGTGTTTTGTAGCAGGGTCTTGAACCACAATCAGAGTCATCATCACTAGATGTTTGATAGTGAGTAGTGCGTATGTTTACCGTGGCACCGCGTGCCATGAAGCAGTAGGTAGGAGTAGAGTAGTCCTTGTCATTTGCATCGGTGTCGGTGGTGAAGTCATTGTCTTTAGTGTTGAAGATGGACTTGGCAACGTATGCTGTAGCCAGACTTGCAACGCCAGAATCGGACTCCTCCTCAGACTTCACCTCCGCCTCATCAGAAGCGGACTCCTCCTCTGAATCCATTTCCTTGCCAACAAAAGCACGTTCCTTGCCAGATGAGCTCTTCTTGTGTGATGAAGACTTTGAGGAAGACTTGGAAGAAGACTTTGAGTATTTCTTCTTCTTGTCGTCGGAGTCATATTCCTTGCTCTTCTTCTTCTTTCTGTTCTCATTGTCCCACTGCGGACACTCAGAGATGAAGTGACCAGTTTTCTTGCACTTGTGGCATGTTTTCTTCTTGTAGTCATGAGCAGAAGCTTCATAATTCCTTGAGCTTGATCGTGAAGACTTTCTGAAGCCTTTTTTCTTGGTGAATTTTTGGAATTTCTTCACAAGCATAGCAAGTTCCTTTCCAATGTCTTCAGGATCATCAGAACTGTTATCAGATTCTTCTTCAGATGAGGAGACAACTTTTTCCTTCAAGGCACGAGTTCGCCCATAGTTTGGACCGTAGATATCTCTTTTCTCAGAAAGCTGAAACTCATGTGTTTTGAGCCTCTCAAGTATGTCGGACGGATCGAGTGTATTGAAATCAGGTCGTTCTTGAATCACCAGGGCTAGGGTGTCAAACGAACTGTCAAGTGATCTCAGTAGTGTCTTGACGACTTCATGCTTGGTGATCTCAGTAGCGCCGAGGGCTTGAAGCTCATTTGTGATGTCAGTGAGTCGATCAAACGTGAGCTGGACATTCTCATTGTCATTTCGCTTGAAGCGGTTGAAGAGGTTGCGAAGGACACTGATTCTCTGATCTCTCTGGGTTGAGACACCTTCGTTGACCTTGGAGAGCCAGTCCCAGACCAGCTTAGATGTTTCCAAAGCACTCACACGGCCATACTGTCCTTTGGTCAGATGACCACAGATGATATTCTTGGCAGTAGAGTCCAGTTGAACGAACTTCTTGACATCAGCAGCAGTGACACCTTCTCCAGCCTTGGGAACGCCGTTCTTGACGACATACCATAGGTCGACGTCAATGGCTTCAAGATGCATGCGCATCTTATTCTTCCAGTAGGGATATTCAGTTCCATCGAAGACGTGGCACGCAGCGGAGACTTTAATTATCCCTGCAGTCGGCATAGCTAAAACTCCAGGTGGTTAAACCGAATCACACAGAACAAGGGAGCACCTTGCTCTGATACCAATTGAAAGTGCGTTATATCGACTAGAGGGGGGGGGGTGAATAGGCGATTTTTATGGAAGTCTTCAAAACGTGGAAGTTTCAAAGACAAATGATAGAAATAAACCTATTACCATGCAGCGGAAGGTAGACTACACTAGGTAAACCACAATCATGTATTCAATGAAGTGAAAGCACAATGACTAATAGCAGCTAGGTAGTAAGGATCAGGTAGGAAGATATTAAGAAGCCAAACAGAACACACAGTCACTCAGTGAAGACAAAAGATAGTGCAATCATACAATGACTTCACAAGGACCAACAGTAAGTAAAGGGAAGGGAAGGATGAAACCAGTGACTCGTTGAAGACAATGATTTGTTGGACCAGTTCCAGTTGCTGTGACAACTATACGTCTGGTTAGGGCGGCTAGGTATTTAAACCTGAGGACACACAGTCCCGGACACCCAGTCCTGAACACGCAGCTCAGGACACCCAGTCCTCACCGTATTCCCCTTGAGCTAGGGTCACACAGACCTTACCCTATCACTCTGGTAAGTCTTCAAGGTAGACTCCCAAACCTTCACAGACTTCGTTCACCGGTGATCCACAATGTCTCTTGGATGCTCAGAACGCGATGCCTAACCGGCTGGAGGATTCACAGTCCTCAAGTGTAATAAGTCTTCAGATCACACAGACAAGAAGACTTAAGTGATGCCTAATTCTCTTTGGCTCTGGGTGTCTAGGGCTTTATCCTCGCAAGTAATTCTCTTTCAAAGGCTTCGAGGTGGGTTGCTCTCAAACGACAAAAGCCGTACTCTAACTCTGAGCAGCCAACCATTTATGGTTGTAGGGGGTGGGTTATTTATAGCCACTAGGCAACCTGACCTGATTTGTCCGAAATGACCCTGGGTCACTAAGGAACTGACACGTGTTCCAACGGTCAGATTTCAAACTCACGCAGTAGCTTTACTTGGGCTACAAGCAAAGCTGACTTGTCCGACTCTGGACAAGATTCGCTCTCATAGTCTTTGCTCGAAGACATAGGTTTTGTTTAAGCATCACTTCAGTCATTCTGACTGGTTCTCTTGGACCCCACTTAACAGTACGGTGGTTCCTATGACTCAACGAAGAAGAAAAAGAACTACGAAAGATCTAAGTCTTCGAGCTCCATAGGCTTCATGCGATGTCTTCTCTTGTCATAGTCTTCAATGTGAATATCCTCATATACCACCTTTTGACATCGATGTCTTCATACATTTTTATGGGTCATCTCTAGTAGGAAAACCGAATCAATGAGGGACTTCTACCTGTGTTATCCTGCAATTCTCACAAACACATTAGTCCCTCAACTAGATTTGTCGTCAATACTCCAAAACCAACTAGGGGTGGCACTAGATGCACTTACAGGTATCGACCCATCAAGAATCAAGCCCACTAACACTACCTTTAAAGGAGTGATACCCGGCCTGGAGGCCCGTTGCACGGGTTCCTGAACACTGGAAGTAGTATTTGGCTCTATAGACAACTTCCTAAGTGAGGACTTGATCTTAGACATCATCCCTTTTCATAGTGGTTATCATGCACTGCTTGGGCGAACTGCTTTCGCCCGCTTCACTGCAATCCTGCACTATGCTTATTTGAAGCTCAAAATGCCCGGACCACGTGGTGTCATCACAGTAAATGGAAATCTGGACCGCTCGCTCCGCACAGAGGAGCACACGGTGGCCCTAGCAGCCGAGGTACAAGGCGGCCTCATCAAGCCGAATATCTCGTTGGTCATCAAGACCTAGGACACTGCTAAGAGAGTGCGATCCGAATTACAGTGCGGCAGCTCGGAGGATCCCGAGCTTGAATAGCAGTTTAGCCTCCGCCCATTTCCCCATAAGGTTGCGGCATACGTACCGCGTGTACATAATTACACACTTAGAATACCTTGGGCAGCGTCGGAGGCACACTGCGGAAAAGGTCTATAGAACGGCTTGACCCTATTCGGACCTTACATTTTTCCCATTGCAGGTTCATTAAAAACCTGCCTACTCTACTGTTATACAGGGGCTCCGTGTAGATGACCATCGATTCCTCCTCAAAGGATTTCTCACCAAGGAGAAAATGGCATAGACGTGCAACAGGGCACCATTGGGATCCTCGAACCACTACTTTTAGGCCCTGTGTAAACCTTTCCCTTGTGTAAACTCTTGGCATGTAAGATGGCCTTGATATTTATGGCATTATCTGTAAAAACACGTCTCGACGTATTAAGCAGGGTATAAAGGAAGCATTTGATCACCACTTTTTTGTTTGGTACTCATTTGTTTTATATTACACTACAAAAAAAGACACATCCGTGACATTTTGGGCTGAACGAATTTTTTTTCTGTCATACTTATGACACTTCTATGACGATAATTGGATGAACAGGACCCCGGGTTTGGATGAACAGTTCCTGGTGGGAGTTGGATGAACAGGACCCCGTGGTAGTAGAGGCTGTTGCCGCTGGATGAATAGTACCCCGATCGATCGAGCTGGTGGATGAACAGGACCCCGTGGAGGGATGGTTGGACAGTAGCCAGTGGAGGGCTGGATGAACAGTAGCCCATGGAGGGGTGGTTTAACAGGACCCCTTGGAGAGGGTTGGTTGAACAGTAGCCCGTGGAGGAGCGCACTGTGGAGGCTGGATGAACAAGAGCCCGTGGATGAACAGTCGCAGGTGGAGGCTGGAGGAGGTCGACGGTGGATGAACAGGAGCCCGTGGAGGCTGTCGACGGTGGATGAACAGTAGCCCGTGGAGGCAGTCGATGGTGGAGATGAACAGTATCCCGTGGAGTCCCGTTTTGCGGTACGCCACACCCCTCCTGATGAACAGGACCCCCATTTCGCCCGTAGAGCTACAACACAAGTCTGCTTCCTCCGTTTTGCGGTACGCCACACCTCTCCCAATCAATGGAACCCTGTTTCGACTGTAGGAGGTCCGTTTCCTCCGTTTTAAGGTACGCCAGACCCCTCCCGATGAACAGAATACCGTTTCGACTGTGGCAGGTCGAACACAAGGCCGTTTCCTCCGTTCTGTGGTACGCCAGGCCTTGTTTCCATCGGCTGTTCCGTCCAAGCCGGTTCGCTCCCGATGAACACGACGACGCATTCCGTTCTGACCCAGTCGGTTGCCTCCCCATGATTACGATGACGGCGCAGCTTCTTCGTTCTGACCCAGCCATGTACACGAGCCATGGCTGTACATATGCGCGAGTAGGCGTTCAAGACCCCGCCCGTATGTACATACGTGGCCATATTTACTTTCTTGCACCCTGGCCGCTGTACGTACATGTACATGCTACGTGCACACCTCCACTACGACACGTGCCCTTCCTTACACGGCCACGGTTCATGGCTGCAGCTGATGACCCACAAGTGTAGGGGATCTATCGTAGCCTTTTCGATAAGTAAGAGTGTCGAACCCAATGAGGAGCAGATGGAAATGATAAGCGGTTTTCAGCAAGGTATTCTCTACAAGCACTGAAATTATCGGTAACAGATAGTTTTGTGATAAGGTAATTTGTAACGGGTAACAAGTAATAAAAGTAAATACGGTCCTGGCCCAATCCTTTTTGTAGCAAAGGACAAGCCTGGACAAATTCCTATATAAAGGAAAGAGCTCCCGAGGACACATGGTAATTACCGTCAAGCTAGTTTTCATCACATTCATATGATTTGCGTTCGGTACTTTGATAATTTGTTATGTGGGTGGACCGGTGCTTGGGTACTGTCCTTCCTTGTACACGCATCCCACTTATGATTAACCCCTATTGCAAGCATCCACAACTACAACAGAAGTATTAAGGTAAACCTAACCATAGCATGAAACAGTTGGATCCAAATCAGCCCCTTACAAAGCAACACATAAACTAGGGTTTAAACTTATGTCACTCTAGCAACCCATCATCTACTTAATACTTCCCAATGCCTTCCTCTAGGCCCAAACAATGGTGAAGTGTCATGTAGTCGACGTTCACATGACACCACCAGAAGAAAGACAACATACATCTCATCAAAATATCAAACGAATACCAAATTCACATGACTACTTATAGCAAGACTTCACCCATGTCCTCAGGAAAAAACATAACTACTCACCAATCATATTCATGTTCATAATTAGAGGGGTATTAATATGCATAATGGATCTGAACATATTATCTTCCACCAAATAAACCAACTAGCATCAACTACAAGGAGTAATCAACACTACTAGCAACCTGGTACCAATCTGAGGTTTTGAGACAAAGATTGGATACAAGAGATGAACTAGGGTTTGAGATGAGATGGTGCTGGTGAATATGTTGATGGAGATTGACCCCCTCCCGATGAGAGGATCGATGGTGATGATTTCCCCCTCCCGAAGGGAAGTTTGCCTGGCAGAACAGCCCCGCCGGAGCCCTAGATTAGTTCCGTCAAGGTTCCGCCTCGTGGCGGCGGAGTTTCTTCCCGAAAGCTTGCTTATGATTTTTTACTCGACGAAAGACACCATATAGCCAAAGATGGGCATCAGAGGGCTGCCAGGGGGGCCATGAGGCAGGGGGCACGCCCCCACCCTCGTGGACGGTGCGTGGCCCCCCTCTGGCACTTCTTTGACCCAATATTTTTTTATATTCTTCAGCTCTCCCGTGAAGTTTCAGGACTTTTGGAGATGTGCAGAATAGGTCTATAATATTTGCTCATTTTCTAGGACAGAATTCCAACTACCGACATTCTCCCTCTTCATGTAAACCTTGTAAAATAAGAGAGAATAGGCATAAGTATTGTGACATAATGTGTAATAAAATCCCATATTGCAATAAATATCGATATAAAAGCATCATGCAAAATGGACGTATCAACTCCCCCAAGCTTAGACCTCGCTTGTCCTCAAGCGAAAGCCGAAATCGAAAAATATATCCACATGTTTAGAGATAGAGGTGTCGATAAAATAAAATATAGACATGAGGGCATCATGATCATTCTTAGAGCAACAACACATATTGTCATATGATCTCTTATGCTAAAGTAACAATTCAATCACAATTTCAAGTATGAATCAGAAACTTCTTTGAGATCCAACAAACTATAATCTCAGTCATTGAAGCAGTTGCAATTTATCATAACATAGGAAATAGTCAATATAAGAGCATTTCAGCAAGTCCACATACTCAACCATCATTTAGCGTTTCACAATTGCTAACACTCACGCAATATTTATGTGTATGAAGTTTTAATCGGACACAAAGAAAGATAGGGGCTTATAGTTTTGCCTCCCAACCTTTTACCTCAAGGGTAATGTCAACAATAATAGTTCATGAAAACTCACATCCAATTAGCTATATATATATCCGGATCTTTCCAACACCTTTTGCTTGCCAAAAGATAAAATCTAAAAAGGAGAGGTGAAGATCACCGCGACTCTTTGCATGAAGTATAAGACAAGAATAAAAGTT
The DNA here is from genome assembly GCF_003073215.2 of Triticum urartu. Taxonomy (NCBI): domain Eukaryota; kingdom Viridiplantae; phylum Streptophyta; class Magnoliopsida; order Poales; family Poaceae; genus Triticum; species Triticum urartu. The sequence continues at coordinate 451,169,786 of NC_053028.1, forward strand.
AGGCCCTTCACAGAGGGAAGCAGAGGTTGTCATGTGCTTTTATGGTTGGATGCACAAAATCTTAATGCGAAAGAACGTCACTTTATATTGCCACTTGTGATATGGACCTTTATTATGCAGTCTGTCGCTTTTATTTCTTCCACATCACAAGATCATATAAAATTATTTTCTCCACACTAATAAGTCATACATATTTAGAGAGCAATTTTTATTGCTTGCAATGATGACAACTTACTTGAAGGATCTTACTCAATCCATAGGTAGATATGGTGGACTCTCAAGGCAAAACTAGGTTTAAGGATATTTGGAAGCACAAGTAGTATCTCTACTTGGTGCAAGGAATTTGGCTAGCATGAGAGGGAAAGGCAAGCTCAACATGTTGGATGATCCATGATAATATAATTTATTTCAGATGTAAGAAAACATAACCCATTACGTTGTCTTCCTTGTCCAACCTCAACTCTTTAGCATGTAATATTTTAATGAGTGCTCACAATCATAAAAGATGTCCAAGATAGTATATTTATATGTGAAAACCTCTCTTTATTTATTACTTCCTATTAATTGCAACGATGACCAAAACTATGTTTGTCAACTTTCAACAACTTTTATTCATCATACTCTTTATATGTGAAGTCATTACTCTCCATAAGATCCACATGAACCCTTTATTTCTTATTATTCTCTTTCTTTTATTTTATTCCCTCAAGATCATAGTAAGATAATCAAGCTCTTGACTCAACACTAATCTTTATTATATATAGCTCACGGACTCGATTACATAGAAGGATCATAAAGCAAAACTCAAAACTAGATCATACTAAAACTTTATTCTACTAGATCAAGGTATTACCAAAAGGATCGAACTAAGGAAAACAATAAAGATAAAAGTGTGATAGTGATATGATACCGGGGCACTCCCCCAAGATTGGCAGTTTCCAAGGGGAGTGCCCATACCAGATACTCAGTTCTTCTTTGTTGGTGAAGAAAGTGTTGGTGATGATGGATAGTCGCACATCGAGCGTAGGAGATCCCCAATTTGCGGATAATGCCCTTGAGTGCGATGATATGCTCCTTCAACAAAATATTTTCACTTGTGAGATACTTGTTTTGGATGCAAGCTAACTCAATCATCTTGAAAGCTTCAAGCTCCATTGGGGTAAAGAGATTGTGATGAGGTCGAAGGATGTCTTCTTCTACTACTGTCGGAACTTGATCCCCCACGGCCTTGTTGATCCCATCATCTTTGTTGATCTCACGGGATCTTCTTTCTTCAGCTCTATCTTCATTAGCCATGCATCGTTTCCCTCATTGTTGGAGGAGGAGGGAGACGACATGATGCCTGGCCTTGACAACCCTGGCAGAAAACAGCTCGAAACAAAGACAGAGGATATTTGTGTGATACGATGGTCAAAACCTTCGGGAGATTATATAATCAATTTTAATGAACAAAAGAAGTATCGTGCAAGAAAACGGAGTCCGAAGAGCACACGAGGTGCCCAAGAGGCAGGGGGCGCGCCCAGGGGGGTAGGTAGCGCCCTCCACCCTCGTGGAAGCCTCATGTCCTTTCCAGACTACTTCTTATTTTCCTATTTTCTTAAATATTCCAAAACGGAGAAAAGTTGCCATTAGAACTGTTTTGGAGTCGGTTTACTTACCGTACCATGTACCTATTCCTTTACGGAGTCTGAAACGTTCTGGAAAGTCTCCCTTATGTATTCCTCCGGGGTTACGGTTTCAATAACGTTAGTTTCAACATTTATGGGATTACCTGAGATATAATGTTTGATTCTTTGACCGTTCACCACCCTTGGATTTGTTCCTTCGAAGTTATTGATTTTTATGGCACCGGAACGGAAGACCTCCTCGATGACGTAAGGACCTTCCCATTTATAGAGGGGTTTTCTTGCAAAAAATCTTAAACGAGAATTGTATAAAAATACATAATCACCTACATTAAATTCACGTTTTTGTATCCTTTTGTCATGCCATCTTTTAACTTTTTCTTTAAACATTTTGGCATTTTGACAAGCCTGGGTTCTCCATTCATCAACTGAGCTAATGTCAAAAAGCCTCTTCTCACCGGCAAGTTTGAAGTCATATTTGAGCTCTTTAATGGCCCAATATGCCTTATGTTCTAGTTCAAGAGGTAAGTGACATGCCTTACCATAAACCATCTTATACGGAGACATACCCATAGGATTCTTATATGCAGTTCTATAGGCCCATAATGCATCATCAAGTTTCTTGGACCAATTCTTCCTAGATCTATTAACAGTCTTCTGCAGAATTAATTTAAGCTCTCTATTACTCAATTCTACTTGACCACTAGACTGTGGATGATATGGGGATGCAATTCTATGATTAACATCATACTTAGCAAGCATTTTACGAAAAGCACCATGAATAAAATGTGAACCACCATCAATCATTAAGTACCTAGGGACTCCAAACCTTAGAAAAATTACTTCTTTAAGCATCTTAATAGAGGTGTTATGATCAGCACTACTAGTTGGAATAGCTTCTACCCACTGAGTAACATAATGAACATCAACTAAAATATGAGTATACCCATTAGAGGAAGGAAACGGTCCCATATAATCAAAGACCCAAACATCAAATGGTTCAATAACAAGTGAATAATTCATAGGCATTTCTTGACGTCTACTAATATTACCAATTCTTCGACATTCATCACAAGACAAAACAAACTTACGGGCATCCTTGAAGAGAGGAGGTGAAAGTGCAACTATCCCTGGGTGGTTTTGGTAATTCCTAACAACATATAACTCAATGAGCTAATGTTATTTCAAGATAAATATTTCAGGAAAGCTCAGTGATTGGCATGGCATGGATTAGAAAGTGGACCCCTCAAAATGCTAAGGACAAAAGATTGGCTCAAGCATAAAACACAAGACTCTACACTTTACTTTTAGTGATCTAAGATCACATTGAGTCCATAGGAAAAGTCAATACTATTAAAAGGGGATGATGTGTTTCTTAATGAGGTACTTGCTCAAAATGCTTAGTGATATGCTCCAAAAACCCTCAATTACTTTCTTATATCCACATATATCCCAAACCAAAAGTCAAACTCAGCTCCACCGAAATCTTCTATCCGACGCCATTGAGTTCACTTGACATAGCCACTGCCACAAACCCTAGTCACTTCGGTCTCACCGATAGGGATCTCGGTCTCACCGAGATGGGATTGCAAACTCTCTATTTCCCTTCGTAAAGTTTCGGTCTAGCCGAGATGAGCGATTCGTCCCACCGAGATTGCAATGAAAACTCTCTGTTTCCCCTTCATAATGTTTTGGTCTGACCAACTCTCTGTTTGTCTATTACCAAAATCGGTCTCACCGAGTTTGTGTAATCGGTCTCACCGAGATTATGTTATGCCCTAACGCTAATGGAATTGATCCCATTGAGTTGACATGTGGGTCCCACTGAAAATCCTAACGTTCACATTTCGAATTAAATCGGTCTAACCGAGTTTTATACTTCGGTCCGACCGAGTTTGGTGATTTGTGTGTAATGGTTAGTTTTTGTGTGCAGGCTATATATATCCCTCCAACCACTCTTCATTCATGGAGAGAGCCATCAGAATATGCCTGCACTTCCAACATACATTTTCTAAGAGAGAACCACGTACACTTGTGTTGAGGTCAAGATATTCCATTCCAACCACATAAATCTTGATCTCTAGCCTTCCCCAAGTTGCTTTCCACTCAAATCATCTTTCTACCAAATCCAATCCTATGAGAGAGAGTTGAGTGTTGGGGAGACTGTCATTTGAAGCACAAGAGCAAGGAGTTCATCATCAACACACCATTTATTACCTTTTGAAGAGTGGTGTCTCCTAGATTGGTTAGGTGTCACTTGGGAGCCTCCGTCAAGATTGTGGAGTTGAACCAAGGAGTTTGTATGGGAAGGAGATCGCCTACTTCGTGAAGATCTACCCTAGTGAGCCAAGTCCTTCATGGGCGATGGCCATGGTGGGATAGACAAGGTTGCTTCTTCATGGACCCTTCATGGGTGGAGCCCTCTGTGGACTCGCGCAACCGTTACCCTTCGTGGGTTGAAGTCTCCATCAACGTGGATGTACGATAGCACCACCTACCGGAACCACGCCAAAAATCTTCGTGTCTACATTGCGATTGCTCCCTCCAAACTCCCTCCTTTACCTTCATATGCAATTGTTTTACATTCCGCTGCTATACTCTCAGAATTGTGCTAAGTTGCTAAAATCTGCCAAGACTTAAAATTGGGAAAAGGCTAGGTTTTTATTTCGTTAAGTAGTCTAATCACCCCCCTCTAGACATACTTTCGATCCTACAAGTTGTATCAGAGCTTTGGTCTCCATTTGCTTTGTTTTCCATAGCTTTTGGTGATAATAGCCTTGGTTTCACAACCTAGGAGAGTATGGCGTCTAGTGAGGGAAATTACCACCGTAGAGGTCCTTACTTAGATGGTACCAATTTTGCTAGTTGGAAGCATAAGATGAAAATGCATATTCTTGGACATAACCCCACCGTTTGGGATATTGTGTGCGTTGGCTTGCCAGGTGAATTCTTTGATGGGAGAGAACCAAACCGTGAAGCTAGCACGGAAGAGTTGAAGATGCTACAATACAATGCTCAAGCTTGTGATATTCTCTTCAAGGGATTGTGCCCCGAAGAATTCAACAAAATCAGTCGTCTTGAGAATGCAAAGGAAATTTGGGATACTTTGATTGATATGCACGAAGGTACCTACTCCATCAAGGAATCCAAATTGGACGTGCTTCAAAGTCAACTTGACAAGTTCAAAATGAAGGATGGTGAAGGTGTCGCTGGAATGTACTCTAGGCTTGCTCTCATCACAAATGAGATTGTCGGCTTAGGAAGGGAAGAGATGACCAATAAATTCATCATCACGAAGATCCTAAGAGCCTTGGATGGAAAATATGATACTGTGTGCACATTGATCCAAATGATGCCCAATTACAAAGATCTCAAGCCAACGGAAGTCATTGGAAGAATTGTTGCTCATGAGATGTCACTCAAGGATAAGGAAGAGCTTCACAACAAGTCAAGTGGTGCTTACAAAGCCTCATGTGATACTCCCACATAATCAAGTGAGAAACAAACCTTCAACGAAGAATTGAGCCTAATGGTGAAGAACTTCAACAAGTTTTACAAGAGTAGAAGTAAGGAAATAAGTTCCAAGTCAAGGTCCTACAATGACAAAAGATCTTCCAGTCGTGAGCGCAATTTCTATATTTGTGAAAGACCCAGACACTATTCCATTGAGTGTACGGCTCCCTACAAAAGAAGAGAAGATTCTCCTAAAAGAAGAAGTAGAAGAGAAGAATCACCACCAAGAGAGAGAAGGAGTAGAGATGAACGTTATGAATGAAGAACACCACGGAGAAGCAATGATTCTGAAAGGAAGGACAAGTCATCAAAGAGCTACACAAGACGAAGACATCAAGCTCATGTTGGTGAATGGGTATCAGGCTCCGACTCTGACGATCACTCCGAGAGAAGTTATCACTCCGACTCTGAATATACTCAAGATGAAGGTGTTGCCGGTCTAGCACTTGTGTCAACCAACTCCTACAACATATTTGACTCACCAAATGAAGGGATTGGAAGATGCTTCATGGCTAAAGGCCCAAAGGTATGACACCCAGAGTATGTTGATTTCAATAGTGATGAAGATGATTTTCTAGGTGATGGTGATTTACTTGTTGACAACTCTAGTTATGAAAACTATGATGAACTTGCTATTAATCATGCTAATCAAGGTAAAATGAATGACAATGATAAGAAGGAGATTGAGCGTCTAACTAAAGAACTAAACACTCTTAAGTTAGCTCATGAAACTACCTTGGAAGATCATCGAGAATTTTTAAAGACTCATGAGAAGCTACGCTTTGAAAAGCTCAACCTTGAGCAAGAGCATGAGTTCTTAAAAGCAATCAATGATGATCTTCGCAAGAAAAGTTCTTCTTACATTGCCAAGCGTTTACTCTTGTCTACTTACATGCCACAAGTTAAATCTAACAACAAGAACAAGAAAGATTCTTCTTCTAGTAGTAACAACAATCATGCTAAATCCAATGTTGTTGCCTCTAGTAGTTCTCTTGATTCCACTAATGATTCTCTTAGCTAGGTTACACTTGAGCAAGAAAATAGCTTATTTAAGGGAACTATAGAGAAAGGTGTTTACAAAAGCCTTGCCGGAAGTAAGCAATTTGAGGAAATTGTACGCAAGCAAGGAAGACACTGGAAGAATCAAGGTGTTGGTTTTGAACGAAAGTTCAATGCCAATGGAGTTGAGTGGGAAGAAGATCAATACCCCAAGACGAAGTTTGTTCCTCAACAAGAGAAGTATGATCCTACTTCTTTCCAAGGAACACAAGCTCAAGATGATCTTCCACCACAAGACCAGAAGCTAAAAGGCAAGTACAAGCTTCAAGAGGAGATTGATGCATTTGAAGAAGCACCTAAGGTCTTGGTCAAGTGGGTTCCCAAGACTACATCAAGTTCCACTACATCAAGTACGACTACAACTCCAAGGATTCCCATCAAGATGGTGTGGATCCCTAAGAAGAAGAACTAGAGAGTTCTTGAGGGTGACTCCGCCAACATACTTCACTCTTATCATCTTGGCAAGGACAAGTGCAAACAACTTCCATATCTTGCACTAGTTCAAGGAGTCACAAACCCTCTTATTGGTAAGACAAGGGACAAGGTAACCTAATGCTTTCATGGACATCATCCTATGTGAACATCACTCTATGTCTATGGATATCCTTGTTTGTTCCTTGTGGGACTAACCCGTGTAGGTATTGAAAGTGCAATTCACTCCAAAGGATTGCTCCGAATGATCTACATCAACATTGAGCATCTACATCTTCAACACCTACCTGAAGTCATCATCGACAAAACCCAAGGTTAGTTCATCCCTCTTAGGGGGGATATCACATCTAGGGGGAGCTTTACTCTAATCTATTGAGCTAAAGCAACTCTAATGATGTGAGCACAACAATGCTTTATGTAAAAGTGGCAACCCCACTTGTGTTTAAACGATGAGTATGACCTATGATCAAATGTTCTCATTTGACTCCTAAGTCAATATATTCATATATAGATGACCTAGTCATCGCCAAATTGCTTATAGAAGCTAGAGTGATTGTGCATGCTTTATCACATATTTCATTTGCCATTTTATTGTGTGAGCATGTTGGATGCATATTTCACTCATTGGAGGACATCCATTTGTTGCTTTGATTGTTTGGCTTTTCTCTTTTGCCAAATGGATGGACAAGAATGCCTAAGAACTCCCTCTAGATATCTATGCTTTTCTCATCTCAAACTCTATTCATGCTACATCACAAAGTTTGATCAAGTCAGATTCGAACCACTCTGTGTGAGGAGCACTTGGAGTCCCCGATTCGTCATAGAATTAAACTTCCAAAACCTCTTTATGCATTTCGGTATGACCAAGTCATCCATTGCAGTCACACCGAGATCACTAAGTTGATCTAGGTTTTCAATCTCGGTGCAACTGATTAGAACTTTTCGGTCACACCGAGTTTCAGTAACCACTTGCGATTCTGTATCTCGGTGCCACCGAGTTGTTCCACTCGGTCACACCGACAGGGTCGGGATATATAAACCCACATGTGAGATTTTAGAAATTTCTTCGAAACCTCTCAGCCCGCACGTATCATGCTCTGCCGCCTTGGGTCTCCGGATCATCCTCTCGCTGCCAGTGACCTCCCGCCATTGGTTTCCAACGCCGTCAACGGATTTCTTCCCCTCCGTTACCACCGTAGCGAACTCCGCCGAATTAGGGTATGTGTTCGATCCTTTGTGCTATTCTTTTAATTCCGATTCGTAGAAAATTACTTTGCCATGATCATGACCACGTATGCAATCAATCTATCCACTGAAAACATCCTTTAGATTAGATTGGATTTGAAAATTTAGGGTTAGGTCTCCGCCGAACTCATCTCGGACCGACCGAATTGTAGAAATCGGTCTCACCGATTTGGCTTAGGCCATTGCAGTTGCACTTTCAGTCTGAACGAAAACTGCAAATCGGTGTGACCGAGTTCGATTCTTTGGGAAACCCTAGCAGTCTCGGTGCCACCGAACTGTGACTCGGTCTGACCGAGTTCACTAGTTTAGGTTCCAAAAGTTGCTTCGGTATCACCGAGTTTACAAATTGGTAGCTCCGAAATGCTTTCTGTGAAGAACTAAAACTAAGTTTTTAAGTCATCCTTTTTGCAAAAACTCTGCATTTTGTGATGCTCATCCACTCTACCCCATCTATATCTATTCACAGGGTCTGCTTTCAGTAAGTTTGCAGAGATGCCTGACCAGAGGGACAACCAGAACAAGTCAGAGGAACAGGTGCAATTGAGTGAGGGCACTAGTCCCTCTAACACTTCTGATGATGGCAGTAGGAGCACACTAAGCAACTTGCCCAAAGCAGCCACCAGGTCAAGGAAGAAGAAAACCTCAGATTCTGAAGATGAGGACTATGTGGCTGTTGAGGAGGAAGTCAGCTCCAAGAAGAAGGTGCTGAAGAAGGAATATGACACATCTGTATCAACTAAGCCTGGCTTGCACAAGAAGGCCCCTGCCAAGAGGGTGCCATCATTAAAGGTGAGAGCCTCAACTGCTGAAACCTCCAAGCCAACTGAAGAGGTTGTTGGAGAAGGAAAGAAGAGGAAGGAAAGGGTCAAGATGACCACTGCCAGAGTGCTTGGTAGATCCTCCATTATGAGAGATCCAAAAGAAGAGGAGGAGGAGGATGCTGCACCAGCTCCCAAGTCTCAGAAGCTTATGGGAGATGCAATTAAGTCAGGGGCTGCTCCATCTAAGCCCAAATCTGCTCCCAAGACTGCTGCTCAGAAACACCCAAAACCCAAGAGGAACACCAGGAGTATACATGCCAAGGAGAAGAACAAGGCCCCAGTTCCTGAAGCTGAAGAAGAGGAAGATGATTCTCTTGTTTTAAGGAAGTTGAAGCCCAAAATTTCTGACCACAATGATGCTCATCCAGTCGCTGAGGACATGCATATTAGGAAAGATGCAGGACTGAGATTGTGGAGACAGTCTGATCCCTATGTTGTTAGGAGGAGGACTGCAATTCACTACAGGTTCCATACAAAGGAACAACAAGACTTCTATGAGACAATTTTGCTTGACAAGAATCCCATTGTGTGTAACATGAAATGTGTGAATTGGAAATACATCCAGGAGAATGAAGATCACTTCCCAGGAGTATATGATAGCTTTAAGGCATGTGTAGTAGATGAATTCATTGGACAAAAGCTCATTAAGTGGAATGATGAGCTGATCATGCAGTTTTACTCCACTGCCCACTTCTATCCAGATGGAAGGATAGTATGGATGTCTGAGGGTACTAGGTACCAGTCCACAGTTGAAGAATGGGCCAAGCTAATCAATGCCCGCGAAGAACAGGAAGATGACTTGGATGTGTATACCACCAAGAAGAAAGACCACAACTCCATGGCAAATATGTACTAAGAGATCCCTGATAAGGCTTTGGAAACACATAAGCTTGGATCTGTACACTTCTTGTTGTCTGGTCTGCCTACCATTAACTGGATCTTAAGGCACAGATTGCTACCCAAGTCAGGAGATGACAAGATGATCAGAGGACACTCCATCGACATGCTGCAAATTTTTGATGGCCCTCAGAAGTTCAAAGTTATGAGCTTGATTGTAGAAACGATCAAGAGGATTGCTGCTGATCAAAAGAGGAGTTGTGGGTATGCTCCACATATTCAGGAGCTCGTCAATTCTAAGATGGGCACAGGAATTTATTTGCTGGACAAGGAGCATCTACCCTTACATCCCGAGTTTGAAGAAAACACTGTTGTGATGAATGAGGAGGAACCATCATCATCTCAAGTCTAGGAGAAGAGAGCCAAGGCAAAGGCTGAGAAAGCTGCCAAGGTGCCCAGTGTTGAAGAAGCATCTCAAGTTTTCCTGAAGAGCAAGCAAGATCAGTTTGGCTATCTGAATCAAGCTACACTCAGGATTGAGAAGGGCTTGGCCACCCTGACTCAGAATCAGGAGAGCCTGGAGAGGATTGTGGAGACAAAATTCTATGATCTTGATCTGAAGGTGACTGAGATTCAGACTGCAGCTGAGCAGCTTCAGGAGGAAGCAGAGGAGAGGAAAGGAAAGGCAACTACTAATGCTTTTCAGTGTGTGCCACGAGGTCCAAGGTCTGCTGCAGTGCCAGTTTCAGATGCCCGAGCTACAGTGTTAACACCAGCAGCTACAGCTCCAGTGCCACCTCCAGCACCGACTCCACCTCCATTAGCTCCAACTACATCATCAGAAGCCTTCGTCCTTGGAGTTCTCTCTACACCACCTCCCGAAGACCAAGTCTGAGAGATGAATAGCACTATGCATTTTTAAATTTTAGGTAACTTGTTGCCAAAGCTGGAGAAATATGTATAGATCATAGGCTTCGAGAGAGAGTGTCTTGCTTTTTATCTCTCTTGCTTTTGCTTGAACTTCTTGTTTTTGTGTGAGATAATTTATGTCCTTATTTCCTTGTGAGATACTTATGTGATCATGTGATTGATCATGTGCTACCTTAATGCTTGTTGAATGATGCTATCTTTTATATCTCATATACGATCATTCACTTGCTTGGTGATGAGTGCATGCAATTAATTTCTATCATTTTGAGCGCTCCACCAAGATGTATGTGACATGGAAGAGTAACCCATGAACCTAATCGATTGTGCATTTGCATTCAAAAGCAAATTTTAAATAATGCACAAATTTTGGGGGAGCTCTTGCAAATCACATACCTCTCAAAGCCACGATGTATTTCAATCTTATTATCATCTGTCGAAGCTTTCATCTATATGTTGTCATCAATTACCAAAAAGGGGGAGATTCAAAGTGCAACTATCCCTGGGTGGTTTTGGTAATTCCTAACAACATATAGATCATTAAGCTAATGCTATTTCAAGATAAATATTTCAGGAAAGCTCAATGATTGGCATGGCATGGATTAGAAAGTGGACCCCTCAAAATGCTAAGGACAAAAGATTGGCTCAAGCTCAAAGCACAAGACTCTACACTTTACTTTTAGTGATCCAATATCACATTGAGTCCATAGGAAAAGCCAATACCATTAAAAGGGGATGAGGTGTTGCTTAATGAGTTACTTGCTCAAAATGCTTAGTGATATGCTCCAAAAACCCTCAACTACTTTCTCATATCCATATATGTCCCAAACCAAAAGTCAAACTCGGCCCCACCGAAATCTTCTATCCGGCGCCATCGAGTTCACTTAACATAGCCACCGCCACAAACCCTAGTCACTTCGGCCTCACCAAGATGGGGTTGCAAACTCTCTGTTTCCCTTCGTAACGTTTCGGTCTAACCGAGATGAGCGATCCGTCCCACCGATATTGCAACGCAAACTCTCTATTTCCCCTTCGTAACGTTTTGGTCTAACCGAGATGAGCGAATCAGTCCCACCGAGCTTGCCTGACCAACTCTCTATTTGTCTATTACCAAAATCGGTCTCACCGAGATTACGTTATTCCCTAACCCTAATGGAATCGGTCCCACCGAGTTGACATGTCGGTCCCACCGAAAATCCTAAGGTTCACATTTCGAATTAAATCGGTCTGACCGAGTTTTATACTTCGGTCCCACTGAGTTTGGTGATTTGTGTGTAATGGTTAGATTTTGTGTGGAGGCTATATATCCCTCCACCCACTCTTCATTCATGGAGAGAGCCATCAGAATATGCCTACACTTCCAACATACATTTCTGAGAGAGAACCACGTACACTTGTGTTGAGGTCAAGATATTCCATTCCAACCACATAAATCTTGATCTCTAGCCTTCCCCAAGTTGCTTTCCACTCAAATCATCTTTCTACCAAATCCAATCCTATGAGAGAGAGTTGAGTCTTGGGGAGACTATCATTTGAAGCACAAGAGCAAGGAGTTCATCATCAACACACCATTTATTACCTTTTGGAGAGTGGTGTCTCCTAGATTGGTTAGGTGTCACTTGGGAGCCTCCGTCAAGATTGTGGAGTTGAACCAAGGAGTTTGTACGGGCAAGGAGATCGCATACTTCGTGAAGATCTACCCTAGGGAGCCAAGTCCTCTATGGGCGATGGCCATGGTGGGATAGACAAGGTTGCTTCTTTGTGGACCCTTCGTGGGTGGAGCCCTCCGTGGACTCGCGCAACCGTTACCCTTTGTGGGTTGAAGTCTCCATCAACGTGGATGTACGGTAGCACCACCTATCGGAACCACTCCAAAAATCTCCGTGTCTACGTTGCGTTTGCTCCATCCAAACTCCTCCCTTTACCTTCATATGAAATTGTTTTACATTCCGATGCTATACTCTTAGAATTGCATGTGTAGGTTGTTTACTTGAATTGTGCTAAGTTGCTAAAATATGCCAAGACTTAAAATTGGGAAAAGGCAAGATTTTTATTTGGTCAAGTAGTCTAATCACCCCCCTCTAGACATACTTTCGATCCTACAGTAGGCCAATGAAAACCGGATTGCAATACCTTATGTGCAGTTCTATCTCCAGCATGATGCCCTCCATAAGCCTTAGAGTGACACTTGCGTAGGATCTGTTCCTGTTCATGCTCAGGTACATAACGTCTAATAACACCATCTACTCATTCTTTATAAAGATGTGGATCGTCCCAGAAGTAATGTCTTAAATCATAGAAAAACTTCTTCTTTTGCTGGTATGTGAAACTAGGTGGTATAAACTTAGCAACAATATAATTAGCATAATCAGCATACCATGGAGGAGTACGAGAAGAATTTATGTCAGCTAATTGTTCATCAGGAAAGCTATCATCAATAGGTAGTGGGTCATCAAGAACATTCTCTAACCTAGAAAAGTTGTTTGCAACAGGGTTCTCAACTCCCTTTCTATCAATAATATGCAAATCAAATTCTTGTAGCAAGAGAACCCATCTAATAAGTCTAGGGTTAGCATCTTTCTTTTCCATAGGATATTTAATAGCAGCATGATTAGTGTGAACGGTTACTTTAGAATCAACAATATAAGGTCTGAACTTATCACAAGCAAATACAACTGCTAAAAATTCTTTTTCAGTAGTAGCATAATTTCTCCGGGACTGTCTAGAGTTCTACTAGCATATTGGATAACATTTAATTTCTTATCAACTCTTTGTCCTAGAACAGCCCCTACAGCATAATCACTAGCATCACACATAATTTCAAAGGGTAAATTCCAATCAGGTGGATGAACAATGGGTGCATAACTTAAAGCTTTCTTAAGTATTTCAAATGCTTCTACACAATCATCATCAAAGACAAAAGGAACATCTTTTTGTTAGAGATTAGTCAGAGGCCTGGAAATTTTAGAAAAGTCCTTAATGAACCTCCTATAAAAACCGGCATAACGAAGGAAACTTCTTATACCTTTAATATCCTTAGGACACGTCATCTTCTCAATAGCATCAACTTTAGCTTTATCAACTTCAATATCTCTTTCAGAAATTTTATGCCCCAAGACAATACCTTCATTGACCATAAAGTGGTACTTCTCCCAATTCAAGAAAAGATTAGTTTCTTCACATCTCTGCAAAACCCTATCAAGGTTTCTTAAGCAATCATCAAAAGAAGTTCCATAAACGGAGAAATCATCCATGAAAACCTCAACAATCTTTTCACAAAAGTCAGAGAATATAGCAGTCATACATCTTTGAAAGATAGCAGGTGCATTACATAAACCAAAAGGCATACGTCTATAAGCAAAGGTACCGAAAGGGCAAGTAAAAGTTGTCTTTTCTTGATCCTCTTTTGACACAGGTATTTGAGAGAAACCAGAATAACCATCTAGAAAGCAAAAATGTGTATGTTTGGATAATCTTTCTAGCATTTGATCAATAAAAGGTAAAGGGTAATGATCCTTTTTAGTAGCTTTATTTAATTTGCGGAAATCAATTACCATTCTATAACATGTAACAATTCTTTGTGGGATCAATTCGTCTTTATTATTAGGAACAACAGTAATACCTCCCTTCTTAGGGACACAATGGACAGGGCTTACCCACTGACTATCAGCAATGGGATAAATTATACCTGCCTCCAGAAGCTTTAGTATTTCTTTTCTTACCACTTCTTTCATCTTAGGATTTAACCATCGTTGGTGATCAACAACCGGTTTCGCGTCTTTCTCCAATTTTATTTTGTGCTAACATAGAGTGGGACTAATGCCCTTAAGATCATCAAGAGTATATCCAATAGCAGCACAGTGCTTCTTCAGAGTTTTCAATAATTTCTTTTCTTCATGCTATGAAAGGTTAGCACTAATAATAACATGATATATCCCTTTCTCATCAAGATAAGCATATTTAAGAGTATGAGGTGAAGGTTTAAGCTCAAACACGGGGTCACCCTTGGGTGGAGGAGGATCCCCTAGGATTTCAACAGGCAAGTTGTGTTTCAAAATAGGCCCCTGTTTAAAGAATACTTCATCTATTTCCCTTCTTTCATTCATAAACATATCATTTTCATGGTCTAGCAAATATTGTTCTAAAGGATCACTAGGAGGCACGGCAATAGAAGCAAGACGAATAGTTTCATCTTTACTAGGCAATTCTTTATCATGGGGTTGTCTATGAAATTTAGCAAAATGAAATTCATGAGACATATCCCCTAAACCAACAGAAACAATACCCTTATTGCAGTCTATCTTAGCATTAATAGTATTCAAGAAGGGTCTACCAAATATAATGGGACAAAAGTTATCTTGTGGGGAACCAAGAACAAGAAATCCAGCAGGATATTTAACTTTCCCACATAAGACTTCAACATCTCTAACAATCCCAACTAGTGAAATAGTGCCTCTATTGGCAAGTTTAATAGTAACATCAATTTCCTCTATCTCAGTAGGTGCAATGTCATGCATAATTTCTTTATATAGGGAATGAGGTATTGCACTTGCACTAGCACCCATATCACATAAGCCACGATAGAAATGATCTCCTATTTTAACAGAAATAACAGGCATGCCTACAATAGGTCTATGTTTATTTTTAGTATTAGGTCTAGCAATTCTATCAGCTTCATCACAAAAATAAATAACATGCCCATCAATATTATCGGCCAAGAAATCTTTAACCATAACAACACTAGGTTCAACTTTAATTTTCTTAGATGGAGTAGGTGTTCTAGTATTACACTTACGAACCACAATTGAAGCTTTAGCATGATCCTTTATTCTAATAGGAAAGGTGCTTTCTCAATATAAGCAGTGGGAACAACAGGAACATTATAAGTGATAGTATTTTCTTCAACTTTAATAGGTTCAACTACTTTTACTTCAATGGGAGGATTATATTTAAACCACTTCTCCTTTGGGAGATCAATATGAGTAGCAGAGGATTCACAGAAAGAAGCTACTATCTCAGAGTCAAGTCCATATTTAGTGCTAAATTCACGGAAAGCATCGGTATCCATAAAAGATTTAACACAATCAAACTTAGGTGTTATACCTGACTCCTTACCTTCATCGAGATCCCAATCTTCAGAGTTGCGTTTAATTCTTTCCAATAAATCCCATTTGAATTCAATAGTCTTCATCATAAAAGAACCAGTACAAGAAGTATCGAGCATGGAGCGATTATCGAGAGAAAGCCGAGCATAATTTTTTAATAATAATTTCTCTTGAGAGCTCATGATTGGGGCATGAATATAACATTGACTTAGGCCTCCCCCAAGCTTGAGCGATGCTTTCTCCTTTGCGAGGCCAAAAATTATATATATAATTACGATCACGATGAACAAGATGCATAGGATAAAACTTCTGATGAAATTCCAATTTCAATCGGTTGTAGTTCCATGACCCCGAACAAGCCCCTCAAAGGATTATGTTCCATAGTAACAAGTGATAGTAAATTTCAGCACACTATATAAATTTTTCCTTACCAAATTCCACCTACCAAAGGTGCTTCACTTCCCAGCAACGGCGCCAGAAAAGAGTCTTGATGACCCACAAGTGTAGGGGATCTATCGTAGCCTTTTTGATAAGTAAGAGTGTCAAACCCAATGAGGAGCAGAAGGAAATGATAAGCGGTTTTCAGCAAGGTATTCTGTCCATGCACTGAAATTATCGGTAATAGATAGTTTTGTGCTAAGGTAATTTGTAATGGGTAACAAGTAATAAAAGTAAATAAGGTGCAGAAAGATGTCCCAATCCTTTTTGTAGCAAAGGACAAGCCAGGACAAATTCTTATATAAAGGAGAGAGCTCCCGAGGACACATGGGAATTATCATCAAGCTAGTTTTCATCACGTTCATATGATTCGTGTTCGGTACTTTGATAATTTGATATGTGGGTGGACCGGTGCTTGGGTACTATCGTTCCTTGGACAAGCATCTAGTTATGATTAATCCCTATTGCAAGCATCCGCAACTACAACAGAAGTATTAAGGTAAACCTAACCATAGCATGAGACAGATGGATCCAAATCAGCCCCTTACAAAGCAACACATAAGCTAGGGTTTAAGCTTCTGTCACTCTAGCAACCCAGCATCTACTTATTACTTCCCAATGCCTTCCTCTAGGCCCAAACAATTGTGAAGTGTCATATAGTCAACGTTCACATGACACCACTAGAAAAAAGACAACATACATCTCATCAAAACATCAAACAAATACCAAATTCACATGACTACTTATAGCAAGACTTCTCCCATGTCCCCAGGAACAAATGTAAATACTCACAAATCATATTCATGTTCATAATCGGAGGGGTATTAATATGCATAATGGATCTGAACATATGATCTTCGACCAAATAAACCAACTAGCATCAACTACAAGGAGTAATCAACACTACTAGCAACCCACGGGTACCAATCTGAGGTTTTGAGACAAAGATTGGATACAAGAGATGAACTAGGGTTTGAGATGAGATGGTGCTGGTGAAGAAGTTGATGGAGATTGACCCCCTCCCGATGAGAGGATCGATGGTGATGATTTTCCCCTCCCGGAGGGAAGTTTCCCCAGCAGAACAACTCCGCCGGAGCCCTAGATTGGTTCCGCCAAGGTTCTGCCTCATGGCGGTGGAGTTTCTTCCCGAAAGCTTGCTTATGATTTTTTCCTCGAGGAAAGACTCCATATAGCCAAATATGGGCATCCGAGGGCTGCCAGGGGCCCACGAGGCAGGGGCGCGCCCAGGGGGTAGGGCGCGGCCCCCACCCTCGTGGACGGTGGATGGCCCCCCTCTGGTACTTCTTTGGCCCAATATTTTTTATATATTCTGAAACGTGCTCCCGTGTAGTTTCATGACTTTTGGAGATGTGTAGAATAGGTCTCTAATATTTGCTCCTTTTCCAGCCCAGAATTCCAGCTGCCGACATTCTCCCTCTTCATGAAAACCTTGTAAAATAAGAGAGAATAGGCATAAGTATTGGGACATAATGTGTAATAACAGCCCATAATGCAATAAATATCGATATAAAAGCATGATGCAAAATGGATGTATCAGCAGCCTGCAAACAGACCGATCGTATGTACATACATGTTCCCGACCAGAATGACAACACTATGTACGCTTCGACCAGGTAGGTCCAGACTGTCAGGCACTTCCTTGCGTGTGAAGATGTAGCTAGTGGGTCCCAGCAGTCAGGGGGCGAATCATTTTTTTGCCTGTAATATGGACGCATTTCCTTGCGTGTAAAGATGTAGCTGGTGGGTCCCAGCAGTCAGGGGGAAATATTTTTTCGCGACATATGGTGGCCCGTCCGGTGGTCCCTGCTGCCAGGTGGAGGAATAATTATTTTGCACGTAATAAGGAGGCACTTCCTTGCTGCGGCCGTGGACCCAACTATCAGCCTCTCAGCGTACAGTACTCTTCCGATGGAAGTCATTCGTCGACCACATTGACCAAGCCGCGCCTAGAGCACCAAGGTGGTGGACGACGGCGAGGCGGAACGACGCGGAGCCGGGGAAGACGCGGCAGTGGATGCCCACGCGGAGAGGACTACGAGGGTTCACTAGTTTGGCTATGGTGTGAGGCTGCCGTCGCCGCAGGGCCTGGCTAGCGGTGGGAGTAGTAGGGGGCGGTGAGGCCTCCGTGGCAGCACAACTGGCCACAGGAGGCAAGCGCACGTGGTGGTTTGGACGGGTGGAGCAAGAAAATCAGAGGTTGAAGAAGAAGGATTACTGTTAGATGTTAACAATCCTACGGTCAGTAGTGATAGAATTGTTTGTTGACTAAGTTGACAAAGCCCTCCGTCCGCGTCAACTTAGTAGGATCCCAAGTTAGCCTTCCACTATGGTGGGTCCTAGCTAGCAGGGCGAGTATTCATTTTTCTGTGCGTAATAAGGAGGCACTTCCTTGCGTGCGAAGATATATAGCTAGTGGGTCCGAGCTATCAGCGGGAGTATTCATTCTTTTTGGTGTAATAAGGAGGAGGTACTTGCTTGCGTGCGGCCATGGACCATGTGGGTCCCAACAGTCAGCCTCTCCATGTACGTCCCTCTTCTGATGTTGTCGTTTGTTGACAACGTTGACCACGCCATGCCGAGAACACCAGCGCGATGGACGACGGCGAGACCCAGGAAGGGAATGACCCGGAGGCGGCGAAGCCACAGCAGTGGAGGGATGTGGGTGAGGAGAGGGATGGCCTGACCAGCGGTGGGAGTAGTAGGGGCAGTGAGGCCTGCGCGGCAGCACAGTCGGCCACGGGAGGAGGGAGCAGGCGGTCCCGCCGGCACTGGATTTGGCGGCTCGAGCAAGAAGATCACAGATTGAAGAAACACGACGGCCGTTGGATTAATATCCAACTGTTACGTCTGCTAGAATCGTTCGTTGTCGTATATAATAAGTAAAAAAATCTTGCATACGCGTCAACTTAATAGGCCCACAAGTCAGGCCATTCCCTATGTTTTAATAATTTATATATAGCTCATTGCAACTTCTTATGCAATTTATTGCAGTCCGTTTTTTTGTTGGCCAGGGCCAGGGTTAAAAATTTAAACAAAATTTCGCATATTTCTGTGGGTTCCAAACTATTTTTAATACCGAAATGTCGAGCCAGATTTAAAGTACTTTTAATATCGTTTGAATCAGGTTAAAACCCAGTGAAATTGGAATATGAAAATGTGAAAAAATTCAGAAATTATAAAGTAATTGCCAATTTTTCATCTGTTTTTTATATTTACAGGCCATTTCATATTACTTTCAAGATTTGCAGGCGTCTTGAAAGAGTTGCAGCCCATTAGGGGGTAAAAAAATAAGTAGGCCTAGATTGGGTATTCTTTAGAAAAAATAAACTGGGCTCATTTTCACAAACAAAAAATAACTGGGCTGGTCATGTGGTGAACATAAAATATAAGCATGGGCTAGACGGGCCACAGCCTAGTTGAAACCCATCTTCGTCTCAACAATAACAAAAAAATATTGCTCAAGTAGCTACGTCCCAGGTGTTAGCCGATCTTGTGTTGTTCTCTTGTCTATTGACTATATACGCTGACAATGTCGTGGGTCCTAGATGTCAGGAAACCACTAGCAGGAAGCATTTTCTTTTTCCATATGCTGACAATGGAGTGCAGCAGTGGCACACATATCCCACATGGCCTTCCACCATTGAAACGCCCCACAAGGACTTCAAGACGATCAATAAAGTGTAGGAACTTGTGGATGTCGTCCAAGTCAACTTCAGTGCCATGAGTAACAGACGAGTTCTTATAGAATAACAAATGAGTAGCCTGCTTAACTCTGAAAAAACCTACACGTGCCACCAATTATAAGAAAAATATTAGTTAGAAGTAGCATCTTCGTGATAGATTCGTTGCTACTTCTAAAGTTAAATTGTGATTAGTTAGACAGAATAGGTGGATTAAGAAGTAATCAAGGCAAGAAGCAAGAACCAGATACAAAACTAACATGGATGAACAATTGGAACGACGTCGGGGTGGAAGATCGCAGTGAATATGAGACCAGGTTCTGCTATTTCCATCAACATTCGTGCCCCAAATTTCAGTCTATAACACTTGAGAAAGTTTATCCAAGTTCGGACATAAAAAAGCAGCGATCTTCTTGGTTCATGAACCCAACTTGAAACTTATATCCATGTCTTGTCTTCACTATGACCATTAAACTGGTGTATTCAGTTATGGCAAGGCTGAGCATCTTGAGTACATGTATTCTGGTAGAGCAAGGAATGCACTGCGCGAAAAATAATATGAGAACACAATGTATTCCCTATATCCAAATCTAGAAATAATTTCCTCCTTCACGTCAGTGTTGACCATGGTACCAGTACCTTTTACCCAAATATAGCAATCCAAATTTCCAAATTAGTCGACAACATGTTCAAAAAAAACCATCCTCCCGGATAGAAAAGAGGATTCTAGGAACATACTGTGCGTGTTTTAAAATCCTATGTTAGGATGAGAAGGAACAAGTGTGGCGTCTCGCCGAGGGCGCAGAAACCTGCAGGGTCCTCGCACTTTGGGCACTGCAAATGAAACACACTAGATTCAATAGGAAGAAAAATGCATCAACGGCGGCGGCTGTCATCCTAGGAGTACCCGCGACCAAGGGAGTTGGATTTATCAGGGATGGATGAAGAATTCATACCAGGTTCTCCATGAGAAAACCCTATGCAATCGCCGAGTGGGGGTTTTCTTTTTTCTTTTTTGACGGGTGGGGGTTTTTTCTGAACAAGCAGACGAGGGAGAAGGGGATTCAGGCCTAGTGAAATATTGCCACTTCGTCCGTCAAGCTTATTGCTAAAGCTGGAAAGGTGGGTGAGGGAGTCCTGGATTAGGGGGTGTTCATGTAGCCGGACTATACCTTCAGCCGGACTCCTGGACTATGAAGATACAAGATTGAAGACTTCGTCCCGTGTCCGGATGGGACTTTCCTTGGCGTGGAAGGCAAGCTTGGCGATGCAGATATTCAAGGTCTCCTACCATTGTAACCGACTTTATGTAACCCTAACCCTATCCGGTGTCTATATAAACCGGAGGGTTGTAGTCCGTAGGCAATCAACTCCATATACAACAATCATACCATAGGCTAGCTTCTAGGGTTTAGCCTCCTTGATCTCGTGGTAGATCTACTCTTGTACTACCCATATCATCAATATTAATCAAGCAGGATGTAGGGTTTTACCTCCATCAAGAGGGCCCGAACCTGGGTAAAACATCGTGTTCCCTGCCTCCTGTTACCATCCGGCCTAGACGCATAGTTTGGGACCCACTGCCCGAGATCCGCCAGTTTTGACACCGACATTGGTGCTTTCATTGAGAGTTCCTCTGTGTCGTCGCCTTTAGGCCCGATGGCTCCTTTGATCATCAACAACGATACGGTCCAGGGTGAGACTTTTCTCCCCGGACAGATCTTCGTCTTCGGCGGCTTCGCTCTGCGGGCCAATTCGCTCGGCCACCTGGAGCAGATCGAAAGCTACGCCCCTGGCCATCAAGCCAGGTTTGGAAGCTTAAACTACGCGGCTGACATCCGCGGAGACTTGATCTTCGACGGGTTCGAGCCACGGCCAAGCGCGCCGAACTATCTCGAGGGGCATGATCTAGCTCTGCCTCCGGATAGTGTCCTGGAGGCCGCACACGCATCGGTTCCGACCCCTAACTCGGAGCCTATTGCGCCAATCGAGGATGAGCGGTTGGACGTCACCCCGGGGGCTTCGATCTAAAAGGCGATCGAGCCGAACGCTAGCCCCGCACTCTGCATGATCCGTGACTCCGAGGATCCGGACTCCTTTCCGAACTCTGAACCCCCCTCGCCCCTGCCGATTGAATCCGATTGGGCGCCGATAATAGAGTTCACCGCCGTAGACATCTTTCAGCACTCGCCTTGTGGCGATATCCTGAACTCTCTCAAGTCTCTCTCCTTATCAGGAGAGCCCTGGCCGAACTACGGTCAGCGAGGATGGGATACGGACGATGAAGAAATTCAAAGCCCACCCACCACCCACTTGGTAGCCACTGTCGACAATTTAAACGACGTGCTCAACTTCGACTCCGGAGACATCGACAGCATGGATGACGATGCAGGAGTTACCGACGAACCAACGCCCATAGGGCATTGGATAGCCACCTCATCTCACGATGTGTACATGGTGGATACCCTTAAAGGAAGCGATAATGAGGAAAAAGGGGATGGGACGGGAGATCGACCCCCCGAAAAGCAATCAAAGCGTCGGCGTAAACGCCGACCCAAGCCCCGCCTTGACAAAAACCCAGCCATAGAGCAGGACGAGCCGGTAGACGACGAGCAGGCCTTAGAGCAACCATCCGAACAGGGCAACACGGATAGATAAACCGAACATCCCTCCTCCGGCGAAAACGGCATTCCGGACGACCTCACGCCGAATAAACCTATGGAGCAGAAGAATCTCCACGAGAGGCTCGTTGCAACTGCACGCAGCCTAAAAAAGCAGAAGCGGAAGCTAAAAACAGCGGAAGATGCACTCCGAATTAGATGGAGCAAAGTAATCAATACCACAGATAAGTACGGCGACAGTCGCCGCACTAAAAGCTATCCGCAAAGAAAGCTACTGCCTGAATTCAACGAAGAGGCCCTAGAGCCCTCGCATTCAAAAAATGAAAAATCGACACGGTCGGATAGACGACCCCATAAAGCGGCAAGCGGCGCCGCACCTAAATCGGCATGCGACCCACTTAAGGATTCGCATCATGGCCCAGTCAGGTCCATTTATGGGCCAAGAAAGCAAGCTCTTGTAAGCAACGCTATGAAGCCATCATCAGAATCCGGAACACCCAAATACAGGGGTGCCGCACACCCCCTATGTTTCACCGATGAGGTCCTGGACTATGAATTCCCAGAGGGATTCAAACCCGTAAACATAGAGGCATATGATGGAACAACAGACCCTGGAGTTTGGATCGAGGATTATATCCTCCACATACACATGGCTAGAGGAGATGATCTCCACGCCATAAAATATTTACCCCTTAAGCTTAAAGGGCCAGCCCGGCATTGGCTTAAAAGCCTTCCCGAAAACACAATTGGAAGCTGGGAAGAGCTCGAGGATGCTTTCCAAGCAAACTTTCAAGGGACCTATGTCCGCCCTCCGGATGCAGACGATCTTAGTCACATAACTCAATAACCCAGAGAATCAGCTCGGCAGTTCTGGAATAGATTCCTCACTAAAAAGAATCAGATAGTCGACTGTCCGGACACCGAAGCCTTAGCAGCTTTCAGGCATAACGTCCGAGATGAATGGCTCACCAGACACCTCGGCCAAGAAAAGCCAAGAACAATGGCCGCACTAACAAGCCTCATGACCCGCTTTTGTGCAGGGGAGGACAGCTGGTTGGCAAGGTGTAGCCCCAGTGACCCAAGTACATCCGAAACTAGGGATGGAAACGGAAAACCGCGACGCAACAAGGACCATCGTTGGACTAAGGACAAAAATCCGAAGAGCATGGCAGTCAATGCCGGATTCAAAGGCTCACGACAAAATCAGGAAAAATCGCCCCCCCCCCCAGGATAACAGGGACGATCCATCCAACCTAAATAAAATCCTGGACAGGATATGTCAGATACATAGTACTCCCAGGAAGCCTGCTAACCATACCCACAGAGACTGTTGGGTTTTCAAACAATCCGACAGACTCAATGCCGAACACAAGGGGCTCGACACACCAAGCGAAGAAGAGGACGAACCCCAAAAGCAGAGCACCAGGAAACAAAAGAACTTCCCACAAGAAGTAAAAACAGTGAACTCACTTCACATAACAAAACGTGCGGCGCCAGTAAAGGTACGCACCACACGGCCCACCCCCAAAGGGTCCTGCCACTGGTTGTCAAAACCGATCATCTTCGATCAGCTAGATTATTCTAGGAATATCAAGAATGTAGGCTGGACTGCCTTGATACTCGATCCAATAATTGGCGGACTCCAGTTTTCAAATGTCCTTATGGACGGCGGCAGTGGATTAAACCTGATATATCAGGATACAATCCAGCACATGGGGATAAACCTAGCAAGAATCCGCCGCAGCAAAACCTCCTTTCAAGGGGTAATACCAGGTCCGGGCACCCATTGTATGGGTTTTCTCTGGCTCGAAGTCATATTCGGCTCTGCCGATAACCTCCGCCGCGAAAAGCTGACCTTCCATATCGTCCCGTTCTCAAGTCGCTATCAAGCACTACTGGGACGCGAAGCTTTCGCTCGCTTTAACGCAATAGCGCATTATGCATCTCTTACGCTTAAGATGCCCGGTCCACGAGGCATCATCTCTTTGAAGGGGAAGCACTAAAGTGCGCCTCCCCAAGCGGAGGACTGTGCGGCCGCTTTGATAGCCCCACAGCAAAATGGCTCACCGGCCAAAAAACTTCGAAATAGGTCATTCAAGACCACGAACGCGGATAGATGAGTTCGGTGCAAAATCATCATTGATGCAGGCCTAGAAGCCATATACCCCCACACTAGGGGCTCCACGCATATACAATAAGAGACAGTAAAGCTCAATCTTATATATCTTACTTTATACTTTGCTTATTTTAAACTTTTTCGGCACGACCCGTTTTCAACTCAGTTCCTCTCTTTTACAGATGAACGTCGTGCGGCGCCCGTCCAGGATACGGCACAACGGAGACACAGGTGCAGACGTGCAGTAGGGACCCGTCCTAAAGGATTCTTTTTAGATTAAGACCTTGCGTAAACCTTTTTTACTGTCTCTTGTTGCTACACATCCCCTGGTTTTTTCTTTCTGATATAACCAAGGAGGAGGCTGGCGTCTTGGCATGTGGCCACGTCAGAATTTTTGCACGTACCTGGACACTAGGGGCTTTTTGAATAAAGAGTGTTGTTTCACCCGCACTCATAAAGACCGAACACCTTAGGGAGTGTTCGGCGTCGCGAGTTTTGGCATTATATGCATCAGCTCCCAATCATGTCTTTGGTCAAATGTTGGGTTGCCCGGCTCCTGCGTTCGGCTACCTTACGTTCCGCTCTATCGGCTAAGGTAGCACCAGGAGAACTATTGCGATTGTGCCCAGGTTCGGCCGGGTGAGCACCTCAGTAGAGAAAGCCGAATACTGACTGTCATGATGTAGCGTGAGACTGGTCAGCCACTCGATGACCTATCAGAATCTATCGGATTCCTCTGCTTTAACGAAGGGCCGCTTCCCGGTCAGGCACATAGGCGCCCCGAACTCGGACGAGCGCAGTTGCCACCAAGGAGATACCTAAATAGTCTCACTGTAAAACTCCTATGGCTAAGTGAAAGTGTTAAAGCATTATAGTCCGGTTGCCTGGCCCGCTGCGCTATCACCTCCTTTGTAGGACCAAGACGTTGGGTTAAGTGTGAAAATGCGTCTTCTGCGAGCACCCCCGCACTATGTGCGTGGGGGCTGAAGCCAACGACTGCCATCTTTCAGATTCTCTCTCTCTCTCTCTATATATATATATTAAAACGGCCGCACAGGAGGTGTTCCCAATACTTGGAGGCACAAGTATAAAAAAGGCCACTACAGTTTATCAAAATATTACTTTATAATTACATATGCTATCATAACATAGCATCTTTCGGGCACTGCGTCTCTATTACACGAGCGCCTTCAAGAACTTCCTGAAAATAGTGCTCGGAGGGTACTCGGCTTTTGTCCGAATCTCGGGACGCAACAACGGTGGTCTCCATCTCTGCCCAGTATGTCTTAACACGGGCAAGAGCCATCCTAGCGCCCTCTATGCATGCTGACCTCTTCATTGCATTTATACGCGGCACCGCGTCAAGGAATTGCTGCACCAAGCTGAAATAACTCTTCGGCTCCGATCTCCCCGGCCACAGGTGACCCATGACGTACTTCATGGCGAGTCCAGACAACCTATTCAGTTCGGCCCATTGAGCCAAACGATCATCCACTGCCAGTGGACGCTCTGGATTGTGAAACTGCGACCAGAAAAGCTTTTCCACTTCGCGATCTTTCTGATCTCGAAAGTGTTCGGTCGCATCAGCAGCACTCGCTGCCAAGTCCAGATAGGTATCCTCCACACTCCACATCCGGTCCAACGGAGCAAACTTCGGATCACAAAATTTCCTTCGCAGCATAAAGGGCTTTCCAGCCGCAATCTGTTCGGCCTGACGCAGCTCCTCCTTCGCAGCTCTCATCGCAGAGCGCGCGTCCTTGACATTGGCAACGGCCTTCTCTAAGTCCGTCTGTTTCGCCTGGTCTTCTTTTTCAAGAAGTCTGCAACGGTCTGTAGCGCTTTTTAACTTTTCGGCCATCTCGGCCATCTCTTCAGTGCTTCGGCAATGAGCAGCCTGTTCGGCTCTCAGCTCTTCAAGGGCTTTCCTGGTGGCCGCATCACTTTCGCTGGCTTGTTCTTTAGCTCGGGCAAGTTCTGCCCTAAGACTCTCCATGGCGGCCGCACCATCTGCGTCAAGCACACACATCGTAAGACACAGGCATAAAACTGTTCTTACCTGATGCCGCCCGAGGAATTACATACCTTGAGCCTCATCAAGCCGCTTATTGACAAGCGTGATGTCGGCATCTGCCACGTCCAGTTGCCGCTTTAGTTCGGCAAAATCGTCAGTTAGGCTCGATTCCGGACACCCTGCCGCCTACGTTCAAAGGCGACATCTTAGACCTGGGATTATGATCCTTCGCGTGCCGTCATTTCTTGATGACGCGCAGAGTCTCAGGGGCTACTATCTACACAGGGCGCATCTTACTCATGCACAACTGACAAAAGTATACATTATCTAATGTACCTCGAAACCCGTCAGTAAACTTTTGACGGCCTCATACAATCCGTTCTCTACGGATGAAATCCTTTCAATCACCGTGCCCATCAATGCGTGGTGCTCCTCTGAGATAGAAGCTCGCCCCAGCAGAATCTTTAGCTCCTCCGGCCGAGCACCAGACGGTGCCGGGCTCGTCCCATGACCTCTTTCGAAGGCCGGACGCGGAGAACCACGGGGGGCCGCATAGCCACCTTCCGCCCCTATCGGATTTGGAGAAACCCTCCGCGACGACACCTCAGGGTCGCCCGCCTCGCTAGGCGGCACGGCAGGGGGAGGCGTCCTGCTCTCCATCATCTCCGGAAGGAGATCCCCCGAAGACGAGCTCTGCTGAGAAGGGCTGAGGTCCGAGCTACAAGATAAAGGTTTGGTTAATCTTCTCAGATATAAATCAAGGACTTCCCTCATCCCTCAAAAGGAAAATCTTTTCTCCACTTACGACTCGCTGGAGGGCTGATGCCCTTGAGGGCGTAGTCCGGCCGAGGAACTCCCCGGCGTCGGACCCTCTGACGAGGATTTTCTCCCCCGTTTCGAGGCCATGGTTTCGGGGTCGTCAGAGGCGCCTCTCTTCTTCCCCTTAGGAGAGGAATTGTTGGTTCCTCCCTTCGGAGCAGCCTCCTTCGAGGAGGCCATAGCTTCCTTGTCCTCCCCTCCAAAGGCATTATCTCCAGCATCCTGACCAGCACGGGATCCGGCCTGGTATCAGGAAGGGGAGCCGGACACCTGATCAGCTTTGCCTTCGCTATCCACTCCTGTTTAAAAGGACAGCTCTTTTAGGGGCAAGTTTATGACAATTATACGGATAGAAGGTCCGGGCACAAGGTTGCTTATTTGAGTATCCGGGCGATTGCAGCTTAGGCCTGCATCCTCGGTTAAATCCGGACACATCTCTTGTGATCCGAAGAACAGTCTATACATCTCCGCGGGCGTTGCGCCCATAAAGTTCTGGAGAGCTCGCGGTCCCTCTGGATTAAACTCCCACAGGCGAAGGGGGCGACGTTTGCCGGGCAATATTCGGCGAATCAGCATGACCTGCGTCACCTTGACCAAGCTGAGGTCTCCTTCCAAGAGATCCTTAATTCGGCCCTGTAATAGGGGCACGTCTTTGGGCAAACCCCAATCTAACCCTCTGTTAACCCATGACGCTAGCCGTGGTGGGGGACCCGAGTGAAAGGTAGGAAGCGCCACCCACTTGGTGCTCCGGGAAGCAGTGATATAAAACCACTCTCGTTGCCATAAACCTAGCTCCTCTTGAAAAGAGCCCTCGGGCCATGGAGCATCAGCATTTTTGCTTATAACAGCGCCTCCGCACTCTGCGTGCCGTCCCTTGATCATCTTCGGCTCCACTTTGAAAGTCTTGAGCCATAATCCGAAGTGAGGGGTAACACGGAGGAACGCTTCGCATACAACGATAAACGAGGAGATATGGAAGATGGACTCCAGAGCTAAGTCGTGGAATTCCAGCCCGTAATAAAACAGCAGTCCCCTCACAAAGGGGTCCGTCGGGAAGCCTAACCCCCGAAGGAACTGAGACACGAACACTACGCTCTCACCGGGCTGGGGACTAGGGATAGCCTGCCTTTGAGCAGGCAACCAGTGCGAAATTTCGGCGGTCAAGAACTTAGCCTCTCTCAACTTTAGCACGTCCTCCTCCGTGACGGAGGAGGGCATCCATCGGCCTTAAAGGTCGGAACCGGACATTGTCGAAGGTCTGAGGCGCGCCCGGAATCTGGAGCCTAGGGTGTTGGAACTCGAGGCGACAGGCGAACTTGTTTTGGGATTGGAGGAAAGGAGTAAGGCCCTAGTCTCTTTATAAGAGGTTGAATACCAGGAGCCCTCCCCATAACCGTTTGGGACTCGCCTTTAATCGAGAAAACATGCTAACGGGCACCATTGGGTTACCCACGTCCGTATTGATGAGAATCCCATAAAAGGGGGGCACACGATCTCTGCTTTGACAAGACGTGCCAAGGAAACCGCCTCGCAAAACACGCTCAGGTGGAAAAGTGAAAACGATTCGAGTGAAGGACTTGGCTGTAGTGTGATGACGCACTGCGGAATACGTCAGCAGATTTGATTTGTGTTAATATTATTCTCTCTATGGTAATATGTGGAAGCTTATTTTGTAGAGCCGGACACTACTCTTGGTGTTTACAATCTTCTATGAAGGACTTGGAGGAGGAACCCGCCTTGCAATGCCGAAGACAATTTGCGTGCCGGACTCGTCGTCATTGAAGCCTGGTTCAGGGGCTACTGAGGGAGTCCTGGATTAGGGGGTGTTCGGGTAGCCGGACAATACCTTCAGCCGGACTCCTGGACTATGAAGATACAAGATTGAAGACTTCGTCCCGTGTCCGGATGGGACTTTCCTTGGCGTGGAAGGAAAGCTTGGCGATGCGGATATTCAAGATCTCCTACCATTGTAACCGACTTTATGTAACCCTAACCCTATCCGGTGTCTATATAAACCGGAGGGTTGTAGTCCGTAGGCAATCAACTCCATATACAACAATCATACCATAGGCTAGCTTCTAGGGTTTAGCCTCCTTGATCTCATGGTAGATCTACTCTTGTACTACCCATATCATCAATATTAATCAAGCAGGACGTAGGGTTTTACCTCCATCAAGAGGGCCCGAACCTGGGTAAAACATCGTGTTCCCTGCCTCCTGTTACCATCCGGCCTAGGCGCACAGTTCGGGACCCACTACCCGAGATCCGCCGGTTTTGACACCGACAGTGGGGTTTTTTGTGATTTGACGGCTCATTGGGCATTACTGCGGCACTACGACCGGGGTGTGTCTACCATGCAGTTGTCCACTCTAATTTGGTGCATATGGCACGTGGACCCCGTTGCCGGATGCCCCACATATCAGCGAAAGGAAGTAGAAAGATAGGAGTAACTAGTTACACATAAATATATTTTTGACAGAGAGATACTCCCTGTGTAAAGAAATATAAAGATCTTTTACATCACAACTTTATACATAAGAAAAATCAAGGGGAATATATATAACATATATAATTATAAAAAAGAGAGTTTTTTTAACACGGTATAGACGAGTTGGTGATGATGGTGTTGTTGGGGATCGTAGCAGAAATTTAAAATTTTCTACGCATCACCAAGATCAATCTATGGAGTAATCTAGCAACGAGGGGAAGGAGAGTGCATCTACATACCCTTGTAGATCGCTAAGCGGAAGCATTCAAGTGAACGGGGTTGATGGAAGTGTACTCGTCGTGATCCAAATCACCGATGATCCTAGTGCCGAACGGACGGCACCTCCGCGTTCAACACACGTACAGCCCGGTGACGTCTCCTACGCCTTGATCCAGCAAGGGGAGAAGGAGAGGTTGGGGAAGACTCCATCCAGCAGCAGCACGACGGCATGGTGGTGAAGGAGGAGCTTGACAATCCTGCAGGGCTTCGCCAAGCACCATGGGAGAAGAGGAGAACTTGGGAGAGGGGGAGGGCTGTGCTAGAACTTGGGTGCGGCTGCCCTCCCACCCCCACATATATATAGGGGCAAGGGAGAGGTGGGCCGCCCCCCTCAGATCCAATCTGAGGAGGGGGCGGCGGCCAAGGGGGGTTGCCTTGCCCCCCAAGGCAAGGGGGGGCGCCCCCCCTTTAGGGTTCCCCCAAACCCTAGGCGCATGGGCCCTAGGGGGGAGGCGCCCAGCCCACTAAGGGGCTGGTCCCTCTCCACATACAGCCCATAGGGCCCTTCGGGGCAGGTGGACCCTCCCGGTGGACCCCCGGAACCCCTCTGGTGGTCCCGGTACAATACCGGTAACCCCCGAATTATTCCGGTGACCGTATGATGACTTCCCATATAAAAATCTTTACCTCGGGACCATTCCGGAACTCCTCGTGACGTCCGGGATCTCATCCGGGACTCCGAACAACATTCTCTAACCACGTACATCTATTCCCTATAACCCTAGCGTCATCGAACCTTAAGTGTGTAGACCCTACGGGCTCGGGAGTCATGCAAACATGGCCGAGACAACTCTCCGGTCAATAACCAACAGCGGGATCTGGATACCCATGTTGGCTCCCACATGCTCCATGATGATCTCATTGGATGAACCACGATGTCAAGGACTCAATCAATCCCGTATACAATTCCCTTTGTCTAGCGGTACGATACTTGCCCGAGATTCGATCGTCGGTATCCCGATACCTTGTTCAATCTCGTTACCGACAAGTCTCTTTACTTGTTCCGTAACACATCATCCCTTTATCAACTCCTTGATCACATTGTGCACCTTATGATGATGTCCTACCAAGTGGGCCCAGAGATACCTCTCCGTTTACACGGAGTGACAAATCCTAGTCTCGATTCGTCCCAACCCAACAGACACTTTCGGAGATACCTGTAGTGTACCTTTATGGCCACCCAGTTACGTTGTGACGTTTGGCACACCCAAAGCACTCCTACAGTATCCGGGAGTTGCACAATCTCATGGTCTAAGGAAATGATACTTGACATTAGAAAAGCTTTAGCATACGAACTACACGATCTTTGTGCTAGGCTTAGGATTGGGTCTTGTCCATCACATCATTCTCCTAATGATGTGATCCCGTTATCAACGACATCCAATGTCCATGGTTTGGAAACCGTAACCATCTATTGATCAACGAGCTAGTCAACTAGAGGCTTACTAGGGACATGGTGTTGTCTATGTATCCACACATGTATCTGAGTTTCCTATCAATACAATTCTAGCATGGATAATAAACAATTATCATGAACAAGGAAATATAATAATAACCAATTTATTATTGCCTCTAGGGCATATTTCCAATAGTCTCCCACTTGCACTAGAGTCAATAATCTAGTTCACATCACCATGTGATTAACACTCACAGGTCACATCGCCATGTGACCAACATCCAAAGAGTTTACTAGACTCAATAATCTAGTTCACATCACTATGTGATTAACACTCAATGAGTTCTGGGTTTGATCATGTTATGCTTGTGAGAGAGGTTTGTAGTCAACGGGTCTTGCCATATTCAGATCCATGTATTTCGCAAAACTTTATATCGTAGATGCTGCTACCACGTTCCACTTGGAGCTATTCCAAATTATTGCTTCATTATACATATCCGGTATCTCTACTCAGAGCTATCCGGATAGGTGTTAAGCTTGCATCGACGTAACTCTTTACGTCGAACTCTTTATCACCTCCATAACCGAGAAACATTTCCTTATTCCTCTAAGGATAATTTTGACCGCTATCTGGTGATCTACTCCTAGATCACCTTTGTACCCTCTTGCCAGACATGTGGCAAGGCACACATCAGGTGCGGTACTTCAGCATGGCATACCGTATAGAGCCTATGACAAAAGCATAGGGGACGACCTTCGTCCTTTCTCTTTCTTCTGCCGTGGTCAAGCTTTGAGTCTTACTCAACTTCACACCTTACAACTCAGGTAAGAACCCCTTCTTTGACTGATCTATTTTGAACATGTCAAGGTGTGCGTTCTTTGAAAGTACCATTAGGCGTCTTGATCTATCTCTATAGATCTTGATGCCCAATATGTAAGCAGCTTTATCCAGGTCTTCCTTCGAAAAACACTCTTCAAACAACCACTTATGCCTTCCAGAAATACTACATTATTTCGAATCAGCAATATGTCATCCACATATACTTATCAGAAATGTTGTAATGCTCCCACTCACTTTCTTGTAAATACAAGTTTCTAGCAAACATTGTATAAACCTAAAAGCTTTGATCACTCCATCAAAACATATATTCCGATTCCGAGATGCTTGCTCTAGTCCATAGAAGGATTGCTGGAGCCAGCATACCTTTTAGCATCCTTAGGATTGTCAAAACCTTTTATTGTATCACATACAACTTTTCTTACGAAAACTGGTAAGAAAACTTGTTTTGACATCCATCTATAAGATTTCATAATCGAAAATACAGCTAATACTAACATGATTCCGACGGACTTAAGCATCGCTACGGGTGAGAAATTCTCATCGTAGTCAACTCCTTGAACTTGTGAAAAAAACTCTTTCCCACAAGGCGAGCTTCATAGACGGTAACATTACCACCCACGTCCATCTTCTTCTTAAAGACCCATTTATCTCAATGGCTTGCCGATCAACGGGCAAGTCCACCAAAGTCCATACTTTGTTCTGATATATGGATCCTATCTCGGATTTCATGGCTTCTAACCATTTGTCGGAATACGGGCCCACCATGGCTTCTCCATAGCTCGTAGGTTCATTGTTGTCTAACAACATGATATCTAAGACAGGATTACCGTACCACTTAGGAGTAGTACATATCCTTGTCGACCTACGAGGTTCGATAGCAACTTGATCCGAAGCTTCATGATCACTATCATTAACTTCCTATTCAACAGACGTAGGCGCCACAGAAAACATCTTTCTGTGTTGCGTCACTCTCTGGTTGAAGTAAAGGTTCGACAACCTCATCAAGTTCTATCTTCCTCCCACTCAATTCTTTCGAGAGAAACTCCTTCTCGAGAAAGGACCCGTTCTTAGTGACAAAAAATTTGCCCTCGGATCTGAGATAGAAGGTATACCCTACTGTCACCTTTGGGTATCCTATGAAGATGTGTTTGTCCGCTTTGGGTTCGAGCTTCTCCGGCTGAAGCCTTAAGCATCGTAGCCCCAAACATTAAGAAACGACAACTTTGGTTTCTTGCAAAACCAATGTTCATACGACATCGTCTCAACGGACTTAGATGGTGTCCTATCTAAAGTCAATGCAGCTGTCTCTAACGCATAACCTCAAAATGAAAACGGTAGATCGGTAAGAGACATCATAGATCGCACCATATCTCATAAGGTTCGATTACGACGTCCGGACACATCATTACCCTATGGTGTTCCAGGTGGCTTCAACTGTGAAACAATTCCACAATATCTTAAGTGATTGCCAAACTCATGACTCAGAAAATCCCCTTTTGATCAGATTGTAGGAACATGATCTTTTTGTTATGATGATTCTTAACTTCACTCTGAAATCACTTGAACTTTTCAAACGTTTCAGACTTGTGCTTCATTAAGTAAATATACCTATATCTACTCAAATCGTCAGTGAAGATGAGAAAATAGCGATATCCACTGCACGCTTCAATTCTCATTGGATCACACGTATCAGCATGCATGATTTCCAACAAGTCACTTGCCCGTTTCATTATACCTGACAACGGGGTCTTAGTCATCCTGTCCATGAGGCATGGCTCGCATGTGTCAAGCGATTCTAAATCAAGTGACTCCAAACATCCATCGACATGGAGTTTTTTCATGCATCTTACACCAGTATAACCTAAGCGGCAGTGCCACAAGAAAGTGGTACTATCATTATTAACTCTACATCTTTTGGCGTGAACATGTGTATTACCACGACCGAGATTCAATGAACCATTCACATAGGGTGCATGACCATGAAAGGTATTATTCATGTAAACAGAATAACCATTATTCTCTAACTTAAATGAATAACCGTATTGCAATGAACATGATCTAATCATATTCATGCTCAACGTAGACACCTGATAACATTTATCTAGGTTCAATACTAATCCCGAAGGCAGATGGAGCGTGCGATGGTGATCTCATCAACTTTGGAAACACTTCCAACACACATCGTCACCTCGCCCTTAGCCAGTCTCCGTTTAGTCCGTAGCTTTTGCTTCAAGTCACCAATAATAGTAATTGAACCGATATCCAATACCCAGGTGCTACCAGGAGTACTAGTGAGGTACACATTAATAACACGTATAAATTTTGTTGAAGTTGCCAGCCTTCTTATCTACCATGCATTTGGGGTAATTCCGCTACCAGTGACCATTCCCTTTACAATAGAAGCACTTAGTCTCGGGTTTGGGTTCAAGCTTGGGTTCCTTCACTGGAGCGGCAACTAGTTTGCCATCCATGAAGTTTCCCTTCTAGCCCTTGCCCTTCTTGAAACCAGTGGTCTTGTTAAACCATCAACACTTGATGCTCCTTCTTGATTTCTACCTTTTGCGGTCTTAAGCACCGCGAACAGCTCCGGGATCAAATCCATCCCTTGCATGTCATAGTTCACCATGAAGATCTAGTAGCTTAGTGATAGTGGCTAGAGAACTCTATCAATCACTATCTTATCTGGAAGTTTAACTCCCACTTGATTTAAGTGATTGTAGCACCCAGACATTCTGAGCACATGCTCACTAGCTGAGCCATTCTCCTCCATCTTGTTGGCAAAAGAACTTGTCAGAGGTCTCACACCTCTCAACACGGGCATGAGCCTGAAATCCCAATTTCAGCTCTTGGAACATCTCATATGTCTCATGCCGTTCAAAACGTCATTGGAATCCCGATTTTAAGCCGTAAAGTATGGTGCACTAAACTATCAAGTAGTCATCAGGACGTGTCTATTAGGTGTTCATAACATCCACAGACGACGTTGTAGGGGTTTGCACATCGAGCGATGCATCAAAGACATAAGCCTTCTGTGTAGCAGTGAGGACACTCCTCGGACTACGGACCTAGTACGCATCATTGCTTACAATATCTTTCAACTTAATCTTTCTCTAGGAACGTATTGAAACAGGGAGCTACAACATGAGCTATTTATCTACAACATATTTGCGAAGACAATTCAGACCATGTTCATGATAATTGAGTTCATCTAATGAACTCCCACTCAGATAGACATCCCTCTAGTCATCTAAGTGAAACATGATCCGAGTCAACTAGGCCGTGTCCGATCATCATGTGAGACGGACTAGTCAACATCGGTGAACATCTTCATGTTGATCGTATCTTCTATACGACTCATGCTTGACCTTTCTGTCTTCCGTGTTCCGAGGCCATGTCTGTACATGCTAGGCTCGTCAAGTCAACCTAAGTGTATTGTGTGTGTAAATCTGGCTTACACCCATTGTATTCGAACGTTAGAATCTATCACACCCGATCATCACGTGGTGCTTCAAAACAACGAACCTTCGCAATGGTGCACAGTTAGGGGGAACACTTTTCTTGAAATTTTAGTGAGGGATCATCTTATTTAAGCTACCGTCGTTCTAAGCAAATAAGATGTAAAACATGATAAACATCACATGCAATCAAATAGTGACATGATATGGCCAATATCATTTTGGTCCTTTTGATCTCCATCTTCGGGGCTCCATGATCATCGTTGTCACCGGCATGACACCATGATCTCCATCATCGTGTCTTCTTGAAGTTGTCTCGTCATCTATTACTTCTACTACTATGGCTAACGCTTTAGCAATAAAGTAAAGTAATTACATGACATTTAAGTTGACACACAGGTCATAAATAAATGAAGACAACTCCTATGGCTCCTGCCGGTTGTCATACTCATCGACATGCAAGTCGTGATTCCTATTACAAGAACATCATCAATCTCATACATCACATATATCATTCATCACATCCTTTTGGCCATATCACATCGCAAGCCATATGCTGCAAAAACAAGTTAGACGTCCTCTAATTGTTGTTGCAAGTTTTTTACGTGGCTGCTATAGGTTTCTAGTAAGAACGTTTCTTACCTACGCCAAAACCACAATGTGATATGCCAATTTCTATTTACCCTTCATAAGGACCCTTTTCATCGAATCCGATCCGACTAAAGTGGGAGAGACAGACACCCGCTAGCCACCTTAGGCAACTAGTGCATGTCAGTCGGTGGAACCAGTCTCACGTAAGAGTACGTGTAAGGTCGGTCCGGGCCGCTTCATCCCACGATGCCGCCGAATCAAGATAAGACTAGTAACAACAAGTAAATTGACAAAATCGACGCCCACAACAACTTGTGTTCTACTCGTGCATAGAAACTATGCATAGACCTAGCTCATGATGCCACTGTTAGGGATCGTAGCAGAAATTTAAAATTTTCTATGCATCACCAAGATCAATCTATGGAGTAATCTAGCAACTAGGGGAAGGAGAGTGCATCTACATACCCTTGTAGATCGCTAAGCGGAAGCGTTCAAGTGAACGGGGTTGATGGAGTCGTACTCGTCGTGATCCAAATCACCGATGATCCTAGTGCCGAATGGACGGCACCTCCGCGTTCAACACACGTACAGCCCGGTGACGTCTCCTACGCCTTGATCCAGCAAGGGGAGAAGGAGAGGTTGGGGAAGACTCCATCCAGCAGCAGCACGACGGCATGGTGGTGAAGGAGGAGCGTGACAATCCTGCAGGGCTTCGCCAAGCACCATGGGAGAAGAGGAGAACTTGGGAGAGGGGGAGGGCTGTGCCAGAACTTGGGTGCGGCTGCCCTCCCACCCCCACATATATATAGGGGCAAGGGAGAGGGGGGCCGCCCCCCTCAGATCCAATCTGAGGAGGGGGCGGCGGCCAAGGGGGGTTGCCTTGCCCCCCAAGGCAAGGGGGGCGCCCCCCCTTTAGGGTTCCCCCAAACCCTAGGCGCATGGGCCCTAGGGGGGAGGCGCCCAGCCCACTAAGGGGCTGGTCCCTCTCCACATACAGCCCATAGGGCCCTTCGGGGCAGGTGGACCCTCCCGGTGGACCCCCGGAACCCCTCTGGTGCTCCCGGTACAATACCGGTAACCCCCGAATTATTCCGGTGACCGTATGATGACTTCCCATATAAAAATCTTTACCTCCGGACCATTCCGGAACTCCTCGTGACGTTCGGGATCTCATCCGGGACTCCGAACAACATTCGATAACCACGTACATCTATTCCCTATAACCCTAGCATCATCGAACCTTAAGTGTGTAGACCCTACGGGCTCGGGAGTCATGCAGACATGGCCGAGACAACTCTCTGGTCAATAATCAACAGCGGGATCTGGATACCCATGTTGGCTCCCATATGCTCCACGATGATCTCATCGGATGAACCACGATGTCAAGGATCCAATCAATCCCGTATACAATTCCCTTTGTCTAGCGGTACGATACTTGCCCGAGATTCGATCGTCGGTATCCCGATACCTTATTCAATCTCGTTACCGGCAAGTCTCTTTACTCGTTCCGTAACACATCATCCCGTGATCAACTCCTTGATCACATTGTGCACATTATGATGATGTCCCACCGAGTGGGCCCAGAGATACCTCTCCGTTTACACGGAGTGACAAAACCCAGTGTCGATTCGTGCCAACCCAACAGACACTTTCGGAGATACCTGTAGTGTACCTTTATGGCCACCCAGTTACGTTGTGACGTTTGGCACACCCAAAGCACTCTTACGGTATCCGGGAGTTGCACAATCTCATAGTCTAAGGAAATGATACTTGACATTAGAAAAGCTTTAGCATACGAACTACACGATCTTTGTGCTAGGCTTAGGATTGGGTCTTGTCCATCACATCATTCTCCTAATGATGTGATCCCGTTATCAATGACATCCAATGTCCATGGTTAGGAAACCGTAACCATCTATTGATCAACGAGCTAGTCAACTAGAGGCTTACTAGGGACATGGTGTTGTCTATGTATCCACACATGTATCTGAGTTTCCTATCAATACAATTCTAGCATGGATAATAAACAATTATCATGAACAAGGAAATATAATAATAACCAATTTATTATTGCCTCTAGGGCATATTTCCAACAGGTGTGCCTGCCATCCTGCAATATAGGCCGTCCGATTTATATGTGACGGATAGGAAGGAAACTATGGCAATTTTGCAAAAAGATACCCACACACCTCTCCACATTTGCAAATAAGGCCTTCCCTCGTTCATCCTTTTCTCTCACAAGATAAAATACTCATACAAATGCATCTTGATGTTACATGCAACGCACGGGCATTATGGGGGTTCAGCTAGGAAATACTCAGGCAGGCTCACGGTTCTGGACTTTGGGCCACACGCCGGTGGGCCTGCATGCTTGAGGGGCCATGTGTTCTACCTGAGCACTTTTCATATTGCAAGCGGTCGGTACGATGCTGGTTTTAGATGCTGTCGAAAGGCGAATACAAAAAATTGAATAAAGCACGACAGCTGTTGGAATGAAATCAAACGACGGTTCCTAACAAGCAATCAGAGTTGCAATTCTATAAACGATACTGTCGTACTACTTATACACACAAGACACTAGTTTCACCATTCCAGAGTATTACATCAAAATCTCTCGGAGGATAGACCAGTTCAGCAGTTGCGTGCTGCTATTGAAGAATTTAGTTGATTTGGACCAGCTCTCCTTGCCGAGAAAGTTCGATTTGGACATCATCCCCTACCGAAGATATGATTTAGATTTGAACCTTGACCATCCTTTAGCATCAATCATCATGCTAACATCCTTTGTACTTACGGTATATTGAGCAGGTTCATTCACACCAAGGCTGCGCATGGTAAGAGAAACTTGGCCACGGTCGCCCGGATTGTTGAACGACTCCCTCGTTGCTCTAGGAATTCTCTGTTTGCAAACAAGAAGACATACACAAATAGTTAGATCAACACAGTGAATCATGTGAAAGAACATGGAAAGAAAAAAGAACGAAGCACTTGGGCAGCTCAATGCTTACCAAGAAGGTGGATATGTCGGTTTTTGTAAAGACTTTGGTATATGAAGTGTGAACTGCAGCCCAGTCTGTTGCCGGTGCAACTGCTGGTTCCGTTGCCGCTGCACGGGCCGGAGCAGATGCAAGTGCGAGTGTTGGTGCAGGTGCCGAAGCCGTTGCTGGTGCCCGTGCGACTGGTAGTGTCGCTGTTGCTGCCGGAGATGGTGCTCCTTGTAGAGCTGGTGCCGGTGTCGAAGAAGGTGCTAGTGTTGATGCCCGATCCTCCGGTAGATCAGCCTGATCCGCTGACGCCGTCAGTGCCCAATCCTCAGCTGGATCAGACTGAGCTGTTGCCGCTGTCAGTGCAAGAGCAACTGCAGGTGCTCGACTGTTGCTGAAGGTGGTACCGATGTGCGAGACAGCGATCAGCTTTCTAACTTGACTAGGCTCCGTGACCGTGATCCGGTCTTTTTCTTTATTTCTTTTAAACGCGAGAAGGACTAATTGTGGCGTGTTTGTTAAACCAAACTGCAGTTCATTATAGGGATTCAGCTTGTACTCAGATAACAGACTGATCCAATTTTTTCAGTAATATAAGTGATGGACAGTGCCTTCGTTACTGACACGACATAAGAAGTGAAACCTGCAAAAATATCCATCGTATAACAAACCAAACGGTTTATTCTGTGATGAATTTCACATGGCAAAACCTGCATCGTGAAATTACAGCAAAAGAAAGAAAACATGACATTTAATCAATAAAATTTAGACAGTAAATCAATCTTTCCCTAATAATAAACCAGTGATTGCATCTGGTCGTCCGTCATCGTGACATTTTTTTAAAAAGTCCCTCCATTTCTGAGAGTTTAATCCGCACTCCTTTTTTAAGAGGTTATCTGAGAAAATGCTTCAGTTTTACAAAAAACACCCTATAGTTTTTGGTATTCAACCCGCGGACACCTCAACAGAGTTTCAGCCCAGCCATCACGCATGCAAACTCGGTCTGGTTGTGCCTAAGTGCGTTTATGTTAGAATTTTTTGTCCCACATCGCTCCTGTAAACTGATTCTGATCAGTTTATATACAGTTGTAGATTATCCGTAATATCAACCAGACTCCTCAAAAAACAACAAAGGACTGCAAATACATGGGAGAGAAAAATGAGGAGCGAAGAGGGATCGTGAAGAGGCGGACAGGATGCATTGGCTGCACTCCAGATCCGGTGGTCAGCAACGGCGTGTCAGTGACTGGCTTCACATCGGCCTGCAAGCATAGAACGAGATGAGTATTTGGTGGAAGCACATAATGAGAAATAGTTGGGATGACAAAGAAGGAAGGATCCCCTCGATCTAGCCCGGCGAGAGCCTAGCGTGCTAGGTTGGCTGTGGCGTAGTAGGCCGGGGCAAGTCAGTTGGCTGAACCCACCCGGCCGGGTGGCCCGTCGCTGGACGAGACACTGGCCTCCTCACAGTCAACGCGAGCAGAGGCGGCGAGGATGAGCGGGGTGGGATCGACCGGATCCGGAGCACGGGGTGGCAAGCTGACGGCCAGATCGGGCCCACGGCAGGGGAGCTCCAAGGCAGGCGCCCATTGATGAAGCCATGTACCTAGGGTAGGGGCACGGACCTGTCCAAGGAGCCCTACCCTAGGACATCCCTAGGAGAAGTCACCTTTCAATTGACTTGAAGGTATCCCACTCGACGGATTCAAGACACTCGACCAGAAAGCTATCACTCGACCATGAAGCCAACCACTCGACCGCCAGGAGACCTATAGTCACTCCGCAGGCAAACGGTCAGCTGTTAAGTAGTCTTTATGGTCATTATAGCACTTTATTAGGGGCGTTACCAGTAACGCCCAACCTTAAATGTACCTGAAAACCCTGCATTACTGAGGGCAGGAGGGGGCCAGCGAACTCTATATAAGCCACCCCCCTCCTCAGGATGAAGGGTTCGCACCCCTGTTATTCACACGCCATTAATCCAGTCGACCGCCTCCGGGCACCGAGACGTAGGGCTGTTACTTCCTCCGCGAAGGGCCTGAACTCGTACATCTTGGTGTGTTTACAACTTCCCAATAGCTGAGATCTAGCCTCTCCATACATACCCCCTACATCACTGCCAGAGTTAGAACCACGACAGTTGGCGCCCACCGTGGGGTAGGAATCTTAGCGCCTGATTGGAGAAGTTGCGATTTTTCCAATCCCTTTGATCATGGTTTCGTGCGGAGTTTTGGTGGAGGGCCGCGAGATCCGCCTCGGCGTGCTCACGTTCATCGCCGACGACTCCGCCTGGCTCCAGGAGGCGCCACTCGACATCGACGCGCTCCCCGTCCGCGGTGCGACGCATTTCCATGCATGCGTTCGTGGCGTCCTCCTGCGGCAGTCATCGACCCAGTATCAGTCGGCCCCCGTATCGTCTCCCCACTCTGTCTCCCACCGGCGCAAGCGCTCCAGTCGGTCGAGACTTCAGAGGTGGGTGAGGCGTGCCGTGGCTCGCCAGTCGGCCACCCCGCAAGTCGCGGCAATCGAGCCCGACGAATCCCTCTGCGGCCTGTTCGACCTGTCGACTGGCTCTGCGGAGACCGCATCCGAGTGCGACAACAGCGACCCAGCAGCTGAGATCCTGGCGGTCGATGGAACGCACAGTCCTCCCGGTTTCCCTCGCGCTGATGGAGGCGCGGGTGGGGGCGACCCGTCGCATCCCCACGATGAGTATCTCCCCGAACCTCTCACGTCATTACAGTGAGAGGAGCTTCGCCACCGGAACACGGACACTCTCCGCACTCCTATCATCGGAGAGTCCCCCGAGGCCCGGGCCTTGGAGGACGCGCGCTTGGCTAATTTGGCCGAGCGCACTCGACTGGAGAATCTCCAGCGAGCACTCGACGAGCAAGCGCGTCAGCGGGCTCCCGAGTCTAGTCGACGCTAGCTCTTCCCGCCGATGCAGGTATACCGAACCCCAGTTCAGAATTTGGCCACCGCGGCCCGTATAGCAGAATCGATTCAGCCCTCCCAGTCGGAGGCTGGCAGGGGCTTGTTACAGATCAGAGCGTTGCTCCAGGCGGCGGGAAACGAGAATTCCGCTGTTTCTCAGTCGCGGAATAGGATCCACAGTCGATCCGTTGCAACAGATACAGTCCAGTCGGCTCACAGCCCGCGGTCGCCCCCGAGGTGTGAGGGACGTGGCGACCGGCATGATCAGTACAGAAGGAATGAGCAGTATGATCACCGATCCGATCGTGATGATCGACGTCGAGTGCCAACCCCTCCCCCGAGGAGTGGGTCATATGCGCCTCGACATCGAGATGACAGGCGCCCTCATAGCGTTGGGCAGAGGATTCCCGTCGACCCCAGGGACCCAGGCTTTGACGCGAGATCTGTCCTCGTTCAAGGCTTGGTTGACAGGAACAGGGCTCATCGGGAAGGCCAGAACAGAGATGCGCCCGCCAGCAGCAGAATACGTGTTTCAGGGCCAGAGTGTTTCAGTCGAGCCATCAGGGCCGCGGTGCTTCCTCCCAACTTTTGGTTGGCGACTGGAGTCAGCAAGTTCACCGGTGAGTCTAAGCCTGACACTTGGCTCGAAGATTACCGAGTGGCTGTACAGATTGGCGGTGGCAATGATGAGGTGGCTATGAAGCATTTGCCTCTCCTATTAGAGGGCTCGGCCAGAGCGTGGCTGAATCAGTTAGCACCCAGCAGCATCTACACTTGGGAGGATCTCTCTCGAGTGTTTATCACAACCTTTAAGGGAACATGCAAGCGACCCGCAGGCCTTACAGAATTGCGGTCTTGCATGCAGAAGCCGAGTGAAACTCTGAGGGATTACATCTAGAGGTGGATCACTTTGCATCACACAGTTGAGAACGTACCGGATCACCAAGCAGTTTGTGCCTTTAAAGAAGGCGTCAAGAACAGAGAGTTGAACCTAAAGTTCGGTCGGACCGGAGAAATGTCCCTGAATCGGATGATGGAAATTTCCACCAAATACGCTAACGGAGAAGATGAAGATCGACTCCGAAGTGGCAAGCAGAAAGCAGTCGCCGAGGAAACCGGAGGCAATTACAGTCGGAAGCAGAAGCGGAAGGCCGAGCCAGCCGCCCATGGGGAGGCCCTGGCCGCAACCCAGGGAAATTTGAAGGGAAAACCCAAAGGCCCCTGGAAGCCCAAGAAAGTCAAGGATCAAGATGGAAATGACATTTTGGATCTGCCATGTCGCATACACACCAAGAAAGATGAGGAGGGTAATTTTATTTACCCAAAGCATACCACTCGACAGTGTCGGCTCCTGATCCACCAGTTTCAGGGCAAACAGTCCAAAGATAAGGAAAAAGAGTCGGACAGAGTTGAGGACAAGGAAGATAGTGATGATGGATACCCCCAAATCAATTCCACCCTGATGATTTTTGCTGATGTCGAAAGCAAAAGTCGACTGAAAGTCATTAACCGTGAGGTGAATATGGTTGCTCCGGCGACACCCGGTTATCTGAAGTGGTCTCAGACTGCCATCACATTCGACCAGTCCGATCACCCTATGCACATTGCCACCCCTGGGAGGCAAGCTTTGGTGGTCGACCCAGTTGTCGAAGGCACTCGACCGACCAAAGTCCTGATGGATGGTGGCAGTGGCCTGAACATATTGTATGTTGAAACATTGAAAGGGATGGGCATTCCGATGTCCAGGCTCAGTGCCAGCAACATGAGCTACC
This sequence comes from Triticum urartu, assembly GCF_003073215.2. NCBI lineage: Eukaryota > Viridiplantae > Streptophyta > Magnoliopsida > Poales > Poaceae > Triticum > Triticum urartu. The sequence goes on from NC_053028.1 coordinate 451,213,796, forward strand.
ATGGAGTCATTCCTGGAAAGAAGGCCAAGTCACTCGGCCAGATTGCTCTTGACGTGGTTTTCGGTGATTCAAAGAATTACCGCAGGGAAAAGTTGACATTTGAGGTTGTGGACTTCCAAAGTGCTTATCATGCTATTCTAGGCCGGCCAGCTTATGCACGCTTCATGGCTCGACCATGCTACGTGTATCTCAAGTTGAAGATGCCCGGCCGCAGAGGTGTGATCACCGTTACCGGCAATCGGAAGAAAGCAGAAGAGTGTCTTCAGAAAGGATCGAAGATTGCTGACGCTCAGATGGCAGTTGTTGAGCTACAAGAGTACCAGAAGACTGCTGATCCGAGTGAATTGCTACGATCCAAGAAGCCTGCTTCAGAATCTGCTTTTCAGTCGTCCGGTGAAACTAAGCTAGCTCACATTCACCCGACCGACCCCGACGCTGCTCCGACTCACATCTCGACGACGCTCGACTCCAAATAGGAAGAAGCGCTCATCCAGTTCCTCCGTGAGAACTGGGACGTCTTCGCATGGAAGCCTTCTGACATGCCTGGAGTTCCCAGGGGGCTGGCTGAGCACCGTCTACGAGTCGACCCGAAGTTCAAGCCTGTGGAAGAACATCTTCGATGGTCCGCCGTCCAGAAGAGGAAAGCTATTGGCGAGGAGGTGGCTCGGCTCTTAGCAGCGGAGTTCATCCGAGAGATTTACCACTCCGAGTGGCTCGCCAATGTTGTCATGGTCCCCAAAAAGGACAAGTCACTTCGCATGTGCATGGACTTTAAACACATCAATCGGGCCTGCCCGAAAGATCATTTCCCTCTCCCCCGCATCGACCAGGTAGTGGACTCGACCGCGGGGTGTGAGCGTTTGTCTTTTCTAGATGCTTATTCAGGGTACCATCAGATCCGTCTATATGGACCCGACGAGATCAAAACGACTTTCATCACCCCATTTGGGTGCTTCTGTTATGTCACCATGCCCTTCGGCCTCAAGAATGCTGGAGCCACGTTCATGAGGATGATTCAGAAGTGTTTACTCACTCAGATCAGTCGGAACGTAGAAGCATACATGGATGATATTGTGGTTAAGTCACGGAAAGGTTCCGACCTACTGACTGACCTTGCCGAAACCTTTGCTAACCTCAGGGGATACAATATCATGCTCAATCCATCAAAGTGCACATTCAGAGTTCCAGGTGGAAGGTTACTCAGTTTTCTCGTTTCCGAACGAGGAATCGACGCCAATCCCGAGAAAGTTGGCACCATACTCCGGATGAAGCGCCCTGTGCGTGTACACGATGTCCAGAAACTTACAGGTTGCTTGGCCTCTCTAAGTCGATTCATTTCTCGTCTCGGTGAAAAGGCGTTGCCTCTTTACCGACTGATGAAGAAGTCTAACAAGTTCGAGTGGACTCCAGAAGCTGACGCAGCATTTGCAGAGCTCAAAGCTCTGCTCTCCACCCAGCCGGTGCTTGCTGCCCCAATCAGTAAAGAGCCTCTGCTGCTGTACATTGCGGCCACGGGACAAGTTGTCAGTACAGTACTCACGGTCAAGCGGGAAGAAGAAGGAAAGGCCTTCAGAGTTCAGCGCCCAGTATATTATGTTTCTGAAGTTTTGACCCCTTCGAAGCAAAGATATCCCCATTACCAGAAGCTTGTATATGGGATCTACATGGCCACGAAGAAGGTTGCACACTACTTCTCTGACCATTCCATTACAGTCGTCAGCGACGCTCCACTGTCAGAGATCTTGCTCAACAGAGATGCAACTGGTCGAGTGGCTAAGTGGGCGATTGAACTCCTCCCCCTAGATATCAAGTTTGAAGCAAAGAAGGCTATCAAGTCCCAAGCAATTGCAGATTTCGTCGCCGAGTGGATTGAACAGCAACTCCCGACTCAAGTTCACTCGGAGCACTGGACCATGTTCTTCGATGGATCTAAGATGCTGAACGGTTCCGGTGCTGGGGTAGTATTGGTCTCCCCCCGAGGAGATAAGCTCAGATACGTTCTCCAGATTCACTTCGATTCCTCCAACAATGAAGCAGAATATGAAGCACTCTTGTACGGGTTGCGCATGGCCATTTCACTCGGCGTCCGGCGCCTCATGGTCTACGGCGACTCAGATTTGGTGGTTAATCAGGTGATGAAGGAGTGGGACGTCAGAAGCCCAGCTATGACTGGCTATTGCAACGCAGTAAGAAAGTTAGAAAAGAAATTCGAGGGGTTAGAGCTTCATCACATCCCCCGACTGAAAAATCAAGCAACATATGATCTGGCAAAGATAGGCTCCAAGAGAGAAGCCATTCCCGACAATGTGTTTTTGGAGCACATTCGCTCGCCGTCAGTCCAGGAGGATCCCTTCACAGAAGAAGCCCCGCAACCGAAAAGTGCCACAGACCCAACTAAAGTCGAAATTCCTGCTATGGTCGACCTAGTCGTGGAGGTCTTGGCTATCACTCCTGACTGGACGGTACCATACATCGCGTATATCTTGAGGAAAGAACTCCCGGAGGACGAGGAAGAGGCTCGACAGATCGTCCGCCGATCCAAGGCCTTCACAGTCATAAAGGGACAGTTGTATAGGGAAAGCGCGACTGGAATCGGTCAAAAATGCATAACACCAGAAGAGGGTCAGATGATCCTTAATGATATCCACTCGGGGACCTGTGGTCACCATGCATCCTCTCGGACCATTGTGGCTAAAGCATACCGAGCAGGATTTTACTGGCCAAGAGCAAATGAGATGGCAAAAGAGATAGTCGACAAGTGTGGAGGTTGCCAGTTCTACTCCAACATGTCACACAAGCCTACATCAGCCCTGAAGACCATTTCACTCGTCTGGCCCTTTGCTGTCTGGGACTGGACATGGTCGGTCCACTGAGAACAGGCAGGAGCGGATTCACGCATGTGCTTGTGGCAGTCGACAAGTTCACCAAATGGATTGAAGCTAAGCCTATCAAGAATCTTTATGCTTGCACTGCTATCAGTTTCGTCAGAGGGCTAACATTCAGATATGGAGTCCCGCATAGCATCATCACTGACAATGGGTCAAACTTCGATTCGGACAAGTTCAGAGCTTTTTGCGCCTCTCAAGGCACTCGAGTCGACTACGCATCGGTCGCCCATCCCCAGTCGAATGGACAAGCTGAAAGAGCAAATGGTTTGATTCTCAAAGGACTAAAGCCTCAACTGATGCGTGATCTCAAGCACGCGGCAGGTGCTTGGGTCGACGAGCTTCCGTCAGTTCTGTGGGGATTGAGGACCACCCCAAACCAGTCGACTGGAAGAACTCCATTCTTTCTGGTTTATGGAGCCAAAGCAGTTCTGCCAAGTGATCTTCTTCACAACGCACCCCGAGTCGAACTTTATACCGAAGATGAAGCAGAACAAGCCCGGCAAGATGCAGTCGACCTCCTAGAAGAAGAAAGAGAGATGGCCATGATCAGATCGACCATTTATCAGCAAGACTTGCGTTGATTCCACGCCAGGAATTTCAAGAGTCGAGCCTTCCAAGAAGGGGATTTGGTCCTCCGAGTGGATCAGCAGAAACCACACAAGCTTGCTCCTACTTGGGAAGGCCCCTTCATCATCACCAGAGTCCTCCACAATGGAGCGTATCACCTCTACAATGTTGATCGCCAGATCGACGAGCCACGAGCTTGGAATGCGGAACTACTCCGCCCCTTTTACACTTGAGTTCTCCCTTGGACGGGATGTAATAAGAAAAAAATTTCCCGCATTTCATTTTTATCAAAGACAAGAGTGTTCCAATAATTGCTGTCACTTTTGTTTGCATGCGAAATCCCTCAGTGGGTGACTTAGCTGCGAATCCGTTTCGCCTAAGTTCGAAAAATCCTACCGACTAGAGAGCCAGACTCCCACTCGGGGGCTTAGCTGCAGCCCAGTGCTTGCCTAAGTGTTTAAAATCCTACCGAGTGGAGAGCAAACCTCCCACTCGAGGGCTTAGCTGCAGTCCAGCACTCGCCTAAGTTCTCTCACTTAGAGACTTAGCTGCAGTCTGGCACTCGCCTAAGTTTGAAAAAATCCTACCGAGTGGAGAGCGATCCTCCCACTTGCGGGCTTAGCTGCAGTCCAGCACTCGCCTAAGTTCTCTCACTTAGAGACTCAACTGCAGTCCGGCACTCGCCTAAGTTTGAAAAAATCCTACTGAGTGGAGAGCGATCCTCCCACTCGGGGGCTTAGCTGCAGTCCAGCACTCGCCTAAGTTCTCTCACTTAGAGACTCAGCTGCAGTCCGGCACTCGCCTAAGTGTTTAAAAAATCCTACCGAGTGTAGAGCAACCCTCCCACTCGGGGGCTTAGCTGCAGTCCAGCACTCGCCTAAGTTCTCTCACTTAGAGACTTAGCTACAGTCCGGCACTCGCCTAAGTTTGAAAAAATCCTACCGAGTGGAGAGCGATCCTCCCACTCGGGGGCTTAGCTGCAGTCCAGCACTCGCCTAAGTTCTCTCACTTAGAGACTTAGCTACAGTCCGGCACTCGCCTAAGTTTGAAAAAATCCTACCGAGTGGAGAGCGATCCTCCCACTCGGGGGCTTAGCTGCAGTCCAGCACTCGCCTAAGTTCTCTCACTTAGAGACTTAGCTACAGTCCGGCACTCGCCTAAGTTTGAAAAAATCCTACCGAGTGGAGAGCGATCCTCCCACTCGGGGGCTTAGCTGCAGTCCGGCACTCGCCTAAGTTCTCTCACTTAGAGACTTAGCTGCAGTCCGGCACTCGCCTAAGTTTGAAAAGTCCTACCGAGTGGAGAGCAAACCTCCCACTCGGGGGCTTAGCTGCAGCCCAGCGCTCGCCTAAGTACAGGACACAACCCAATCTGCAAGAAGATACGCCACAAATACAAGGTTATTCCAAGTGAAGATCAAGTTCCACTGGACAGATCAAACCATGAAGATATTCAACAAGAAATCAAGTTTGGATAAAGCCTAAAAGGTCCCAGACCTCAGATCAAAGTACTCGAGCCCTCGGCTCGGCAGAGTTTAACTGTTACACTTTCGCTCGGCATTCCGAGGCAAATTTAAGGCAGAGTTCAATGGTTACAAAATACACTCGGCATTCCGAGGCAAATTCAAAGTGAAGCATAAAAGTTTTTCATTCCTCAGGAGGAGGACTGGAAGGGGCGACGAACTCGTCCAAGTCAATCCCGTCTGCAATACGGGTGGCAGCAGCGATGAAGGTCTCCATGAAGTCTTGGAAGTTGTGCTTCCTGGTATTGGCAACTTGGATGGCGGCCAGCTTTTCTTCTCGCGCCTCCTTGCAATGGACGCGGACCAGAGACAGAGCCACATCAGCGCCACACCGAGCAGAAGACTTCTTCCACTCCTGCACTCGGTCAGGGATCCCGTTAAGACGAGTCATCATAGATTCGAGATCTTTTGGAGCGTAGCCTCTGGCCAAAGTGCCGGGTCGATCCGTGACATGGCAACCTTCAGTCGAGCCAAGTAGTCCACGACGCCGTCAATGCGAGATTCCAGTCGGAGCAGATTCATGGCAGCTTCATCCTTCACGGGGGAGTTGATTGGATCCAAACCTGTTTCGATACGCCCAGTCTCCTCTTCAAAGTTCTGGCAAATCTCTGCATACACGATCCAAGGATAAATCAATTTTCATAGACTGAGTCGACACAAAAAAAAACCAGTCGGAACTGAATGTGCACCTTCAAGCTTGATGTACAACTTCTTGGCGAGGCTCCTCAAGTAGCTCTCCAGGTCGTCCCTCCCGCGAGTGATGCCTTCCATCTTCTCGCTCAGGGTGAGGTTCTCCTTCTTCCAACATGTACACTCCCGGTTGGCTTCATTCAGAGCAGTCTTCAGCTTGGCATTCTCTTCTTCCAATTGGCCAACCGAAGCCAGCTTCTGTTCGGCTAGAGCGGTCTTGTCGTCAGCCTCCTTACGGGCAGCAGCCAAGTCCTGATCCTTCTTCGCCAGAGCTTCGCTTAGTTTTTCTGCAAAGAAGTGATGATTGACTCGGAAATAGCAGAAGGGTACTCAAGCCTAAAAACTAACCAGTCGACAAAGTCGTCTTACCTGCGGCGCCGTCTCTGACCTTCTGCAGCTCTGTTCTGGCCAGCTCCAGATCAAGGTTCAGTTGAATCTTCTGCTTCTCCAACTCAGTATAGCGAGCTACAAGTTCGCAGGATTTCTGTAAAAGAAAAATCAGTCGACAGACGTCCAAGATAAGTTGCTTCCGAGTAACTAAGAGACAATGACGACGTTTCTAAGACCACAGCCGAATCAAAAACATTCGACAGTAGTCTCGGGGACTACACCCAGTGGGTGCACTCAGCGTGCCCCCACTGGTTCGACCAAAAAAAAGATCTTCGGGGAAAAACCGAGTGAAGAAATACAGCTACAGCAACACAATGTAAAGACTACAGTCGACTGCCAGCAGTCCACCGTAGTCTCGAGGACTACACCCAGTGGGTGCACTTAGCGTGCCCCCACTCGTCCAAGAATTGGCAGACACACCCAGTGGGTGTACAGATACAGATACAAAAAATCTTTGGAAAAGAGACTCTTCAAACAGCATATCATAACAGACCAAGTGTTGAGTCGACTGACCTGGACGTTGCTCTGAAGAGCCGAACTCGCATCATAGGCTGCTTGGCTGGCCTCCCGAGCCATCTTCACTTGCTCCATCATGATCCCCGCCTGGCGTATAGCCTCCTTTGCAGCAGCCGCTTGGTCCTCAGGGACGGGGTACGCAGCAAAAAGCGAAGGTGGATCCGCAGTCGACGCCGAAGGCCGCACGCTCGTCAGAGGAATGGTGGAAGTCACAGAAGCCCGAGTGGTGTCACCACCATCCCGAGCCATGGCCTCAGACGCCGGAGCAGGTTGGGGGGTCTTGTCAGCCGTCGACCTCTTGTTCCTCCTCATTCTCAGCGGTTCGTTGTCGTCGTCATCCGGGAGGTCGACAACATGAGGAGGGGCTACAAAGGAAACGTTCAATCGACCAGGGTTGCAATAAATGTTTAGTCGACTCAAAGCGGAACGTCAGTAATCGTACCAGGGTTGGAGGTAACAGCATCCTCCATCTCTTGGTCATCGTCCTTGGCGGAGATCTCAGAAGTAGCAGCACTGCAAGCCTCGAAAGTCAGTCGGTTGGCTCAATGGATCGACCAAGGATCCGTCCACGGTCGACAAAGGATAACAAGTTTTGTTATTACCCAGAAATGGTGGGGACGGCCATCTTCATCTTGGGCAGAGCCTTGGGCGGCTCGGACGGCGCTGCACGCGGGTGCTTGGGAGCCTTTCCAGTCGGCGTAGGAGAAGAGGTCCGAGGGCGTTTCGACGACTGCCCAACAGGAGCAGTCGCACTACCACGCTCCCGCGCTGGATTGTGTGTGAGCTTGGATCGCCCCTCCGGGCGGGGGGGTTCAACCTCCTCCTCCTCCTCTTCGCTGGAGTCGACGTCGTCGCCTCCCTCTCCTTCACCGTCGGACTCCCACTCGCCTTGATCGTCCCCGCTCTCACCTCCGTTCGCCTCCCCTTCCTCAGTTGGCCCCTGTGCCCCATTGGGCGTCGAGTACATCTCAGTAGTCGCCTGAAAAACAACAGACAAGACAAAGGTCAATCGACCAACTCAAAGAAGACCAATGAAGAAAAACAAGACCTCAGTCAGGAGCATAGAGACATACCTGGTCCACGTCGTACGAGTTGTCGAGTGGAATTACCCTCCTGGCTCCTCGGGGGTTGTCCTTGTTTCCTGTGATGCTCGACAGCCACCCCTCCAGCATCTCATCAGTGACCTCCTCCGGGTGGATCCGAGTGGTGTCGTCAAGACCCGAGTGCAGCCACATCGGGTGGTCACGAGCCTGGAGCGGTTGGATGCGCCTCCGGAGGAAGACCTCCAGCAAATCCATGCCCGTCACGCCCTCACGGACAAGCTCAACCACTCGACCGGCCAGCACTTTGACTTGAGCCCTTTCCTCCGGCGCCACTTTCAGAGAAGCAGGTTTTTCAGCTCGGTCGAGGGAGAAAGGAGGAACACCAGTCGACTGTCCTGGGGTCGCCTGGTCCTGACAGTAGAACCGGGTCGCCTGCCAGCCATGGACCGACTCCGGGAAAGTAATGGATGGAAAACAGCTCTTCCCCCTCGTCTGGATCGCCAAGCCCCCGCACAACTGGATCACCTGCGTCCTCTCGTCACTCGACTTGGCCTTCTTGACCGATTGAGAACGGCAGGTAAAGATGTGCTTGAAAAGTCCCCAATGGGGGCGGCAACCCAAGAAAGCCTCACACATGGAAATGAAAGCGGCAAGGTATACAATGGAGTTGGGAGTAAAGTGGTGGAGCTGCGCTCCGAAGAAGTTCAAGAAGCTCCGGAAAAAAGGATGGGGCGGCAGAGAAAACCCTCGGTCGATGTGGGTGGCTAGGAGCACGCACTCACCATCGCGGGGTTGAGGTTCGATCTCTCTCCCCGGAAGACGCGCAGCCTCGTGGGGAATGACTCCCCCCTCGACCATGTCGTTGAGATCCTCTTGCCGGATCACTGACGGCATCCAATCACCCTGGATCCAGCCCTTGGGCAGAGCGGACCTTGAGGAGGATCCGCCCCGAGCAGATCTTTTCCCCTTCCCCTGCGCCGCCGCCTTCTTCACGCGCTCCAGAGCGGAGGTCTTGCCCTTCGTCATCGTCGCCGGCGAAGTCTCGCACGGGCCTGCTGCGCTGGGGCGAGAACGGAGGTGGCGGAAGGACTTGCGAAGGGAGAGAGGAAGAAGAAAGGAGGAGAAGAGAGTGCACTGCTTGGAAACCCCGAGCCGGCGATTTATAAGGGGCCGCTCCCGAGTGGCTGACTGGTAGGCCCAAACTATCCAGTCAAATCCCGCAGCGGACGCGCGCGTAGTATGTGGCGAAAAAGGCGACGCGGGGATCAAGGAGCTTCCGCTTTATCGCTTCCGATTACTGCGGCCGCTCCCGTCCCGCGCGCTTCCCAAAATCCGAAATCCCACGACATCCGCGGGCTGCAGAACAACTTGTCAAAACGGAAGACCCCGCCCGCGCCGACGCTCGGTATGTCACAAATAAAGAAATTCACTTGACGAAAGGCCTGGAATGGATCAAGGCGACTGAAAAAGGTTGGCAACGTCATCCGTGACGATTGACCCAAAACGAGGCGCTCATGTAGCCCAAAGAACCAGTCAGAAAGATCTCCAACTCTTTCCCACTCTAACCTCGATCCATTCGGGGGCTAATGATGAAGCCATGTACCTAGGGTAGGGGCACGGACCTGTCCAAGGAGCCCTACCCTAGGACATCCCTAGGAGAAGTCACCTTTCAATCGACTTGAAGGTATCCCACTCGACGGATTCAAGACACTCGACCAGAAAGCTATCACTCGACCATGAAGCCAACCACTCGACCGCTAGGAGACCTATAGTCACTCCACAGGCAAACAGTCAGCTGTTAAGTAGTCTTTATGGTCATTATAGCACTTTATTAGGGGCGTTACCAGTAACGCCCGACCTTAAGTGTACCTGAAAACCCTGCATTACTGAGGGTAGGAGGGGGCCGACGAACTCTATATAAGCCACCCCCCTCCTCAGGATGAAGGGTTCGCACCCCTGTTATTAACACGCCAGTAATCCAGTCGACCGCCTCCGGGCAACGAGACGTAGGGCTGTTACTTCTTCCGCGAAGGGCCTGAACTCGTACATCTTGGTGTGTTTACAACTTCCCAATAGCTGAGATCTAGCCTCTCCATACGTACCCTCCTACATCACTGTCAGAGTTAGAACCACGACACCCATGGCGTCCTCTTGTATGGATGGCCACGCGCACTCCAGGTTGGGGGCGGGGCAACACCATTTGTGTGCGTTTGCTGTGGATGGATAGGAATAGCCGAAGAGGAGAGCTAGGTGGTGATGTGAGGTGGATGGATGGGAGAGCAGAGGAGGAGGACCAGCTGCGATGAAGGGACTAGAGGGGGGAACGACTCGACCGACAAGGAAAAGCGGATGCGCCGGGGGTGATCGGTGGGTCCCATGAAAGCACGTGGCAGCCAGTTGACGCGTGTGCGAGTCGAGAGCGGCGTCATGATCCAGCGTCGTACAAACACTGAAAAGAATTGCACCGAGTTCTGTAGGATGGCTATATGCGTCCTAGCGTTGATTAAAAAAATTCGGATGAACACCGAGTATTTTATTACTTGATGTTGCTTTTACATTATCAAATGTAATAATTAAGAAGTGAATGAAATATTGGAAATCTACTCCAAATGGATTATTTTATTACTTGATGTTGTTTTATCAGTTGGTAAGATTGCGTATACGATTTTTTTGTCCGGTTTTATTTCGTCCTATTTTTTGATCCCCTCCGCCATCACCCCTTCATATTGGTTTTGTACCCTTCCAATAAAAACTTTTCTAATCTTTTCACCTTTCCTAACTAGCCACGTTACAAACCAACAGGAACCAATAGCACATTACCAAACAATAAAATCTAGTTTTCTATAATTAATTCCAAATCTCAACTTTCCTAACGCAATGATCCGTTTTCCTAACAATTAAATCGTTACTATTAAAGGAGAGTCTGCGGTGATGATTTGTCTCATTCGTTCTTATCCATCCCATAAAATCACCATTCAACTTACCGTGTTTTTGTATGGAAGATATGCTAGACAAATATGATGTGATCTCTCTTTTTTTAAATCAAATTAGGACGTGGTTTGATTTGATTGCACATGACGCAACGGACTTCGTAAAAGGACCATCGCACGCATTCCCCGCCAGACTTCACGGCGCCTCCCATCCTCCATGTCTACTGCCGGACCACGCAGTACCTTCTCCCATTCTCCAGCGATTTTGCATCCCTGCAACACCAACAGGCTCCCCACTTCCCGGCCGCTGGTCCTCCATCATAGTCTTCGACCCCTCCCTGCACCCCGCCAGCGCGATACCCGCTGCCCCGCTCGCACATGTCGGTGTTGGTCATCGTCTATCTCGCTTATCCCGCAGTGGAGCTTGCCCCGTCGTTGTCGGTGCCATGGCCATCTTGCACATGGAGCCACCTCCATTGCCGTCCGCCAGTATCGACGACGAGCGTGGCCCCGAGTACTCAGAGGCTATGCGAGGGCGATGCCGACGAGTCCCAGTTTGTCCCTTGGCCGCCACCCTTCCTATGCGAGGGAAAGATTACATGAAAAACAAAGAAGGCAACAAGGAGAAAGGAAATAGATGCTAATTGCATGAAAAACAGAGAAGGAAGGACAAAGGAAAGAGAGAGATAGGACACTAATTACATGTCTCAATATTTGGTGCTCATGGGGTAGGATGTGCGTGTGTGCGTTCATAGGAGAGTGCATACGTGTGTATATGAGCGCTTTCATCTATACTGTGTTCAAAAAAATGTTTGGTGAGGAGCTAATTAAAGGAAACAACTTGCTGGTGTCGAATCTACATTTCTCATTCTCTAAGCGCGGTAGCGATGAGGCCAATTAAAAAATAGTTTCTATGTACTACATGAAAATGAACGTGTAACGTTATCTTATACTCCCTCTGTTTTTATCTACTCCGCGTATTAGCCGACTATTTCATCGGCTACAACACATCCATCCAACCCTTATCCCCCATTGAGGCCATAGTAGCCTATCGCCCATCCTGATCTGATGCGGCCGGGGTTCATCTTTTGTAGGTCATTGTACCAATCGAGTCGGCGCCAATCGTCTCCATACCACCGCCTCCATAGGTCAGGGCAGCCAACAACTCCTCCATACGCGTCTCAGGCCTCAAGAGGCAGCCAAGGCATCTCCAGCCACCTAGTCCGAGTCGCTCTAGTGTCCCTCTGTCATTGTAGTGCTGCTCGACTCCGTCTTCGTCTAGAAGGAGCCCGATGTCAGCGAGACTCATATGCCATGGACTCATGTAAAATGTACGTGAACAACATCCTTGCAATAATATTTTACCTTACATGCATGCAGATTAAGATGACGGTGGACCAATTTAATAGACTACTATGTCTTTTTCCACTTTTCGACTGGTCAAAATTGCATCGGATGTAGGAACATGGTCGGTCGTTGAGGGCTCCGAGGTGCGATCCATCGACATGCTTTACTAAAGCAGCAGGGTAAGGAAGCGGTTGGTCAAGTAAAATTCTCATATTAACAAGATCTGCTATGCGATCATTGAACTGTAGCAACTCATTAACATAAAAAGTAGCTATTTTGATGGATGTATTTTCTGTTACCTTTGCATCCAGTCATCTATATGTTTCTAATGCCGATGTGACTACAGTTTGATAGTGCCCAATATGATCATGGCAAGCTTAATATGACCGCCTTTTTACTATATACTCCAAATAAACAAGGAGGACCTTACGATTTCCACCACATGCCGCATGACGCAAGCCCGTCGCGCTAATACCGCTAGCATCCGTCACCAACACACGAGGAAGTGGACTCACTCTTCACCGTTTACTCTGTAGTGATGCACCTGCGTTGTTCTTATGATGAAAAGCACATTTTCATGAGATTGATCACGTTCATCATGATTAGATGGACAGTATGAGCACCATTAAATGGGTAGCTAGGAGCGTGCAAGGATTTCTCCCGTTGCAACGCATGAGCACTTTTCCTAGTAAGATTTACTTGATGTCACATGAGTGAATCCTTACCAGGAAATCACTAAGTTGAAGTACTAAACAGAAGATTGGTCGTCCAACTACACATGGCATGCAGGGCCCCCGCCTACTCCCACAAGCAGGACAGTCCAAAGGTCGTGACAAATCATATGGACCGAACATCCATGGGACTAGAAATCCTGGTGGGTGCTATAAACCCTGCAATGCATACGGATATTGGAGTGTAACCATAATTGATAAACCATCCTCACAAAAAAGATGATGTGGATACTTCAAAATATACAGACTAAATTGAGTGGACAGACATTAACATAGACTGTTCTCAGGACTCACCACACTCCAAAAGCGGGAGTACTAAACAATACAGGGTTCACAAACACAAATCAAGTACTGAACAATAGTACTTACTACAGACAAGCAAAGTTGCACTAATTAAACTCTGCAGACTATTTCTTGCCACCGATCTACGAGACGAATCCTGGATAACTGACTAGGCAATGGACTTCGTGAGAGATGTCTACCGGCACCATCACCATCTTCTCAACCTTGGAGAACCTAACAGAGTGGTCTTTCCACTCATAAACATGACGATGAAGACAGGACGCATCAGATTTATCGGGAAGCTTTACAAGAACCACACCCTTTGTAATCGAAGGCACAGTCAGGAAATTGTTGTGGTCAAGTACAGCCTCGAGAACACGCCTGACAACAATGCTAAAGGAAAACACTAGTTGAGGACACGTGGCAACAAGGACACAACAGCTGGATAGTTTAGCAGTAGAACTCATCCTCAGGTCTTCTAGTTCACACGACATGACTTTGAGAACTTCATCTCTACCGCGGACCTGGTTGTAATTCAAACAGAAACCAAATATTTTATTACTACCTCCGTTCAGAAATATAAGATGATTTTCGATATTTTACTCCATATATGACTACATATACGCACAAAAATGAGTGAACAAAGACACTAGAACATGTCTTCAAAGGCATGAGAGCGGAGGGATTACTTGCAATATCCATAACACAAGTTACTGATGCAAATATACCCTCTTCAAAGGTAGCATTGATGTTCATAAAGTAGTTGAAAGTAATCTATAAGAAATAAGTGTCAACCTCTCGCATGGTTTGGTCAAAAGAGGAATTTAGAACTGCCATTTGGCACACAAAAATCACATGCAAGATCACCCAGAAAGTTGTACTACTAGTACTAGTACTGCGTGTTAGATGAAAAAACACGATCAAGATCAATAAAAAGATTGTCAAGAGGAGATATTACCTGGACTTGCTTAATGATGGATCCCAGAGGGGGGGGCTTGGACAGGGCGATGGCTTTGAGCTTGTCTGTGGTAGTCTCGGCGGGGTGCTTGCGCTTCTTCGCACCATGAGCCTCGACGGTTTTTGCCAGAGCCATAGACATCACTTCGGCCGGTGCTCCAGCGTCCATCAAGGAACCGTCAAATAGAAATAAAAGAAAAGAAACCATAATCACAAACCCAAAAGAAGAACATAGAGGGAGTTATAGGATAGTCTCGGGGTTGCAAGACCGGGCCTTGGCCAGAATCAACACCATTGATGCGCTCATCTTTCCTTCTTTGGGAGAGAAGAACAATGGCAGAAGCAGGTCGGGGTTTCTTGAAGAAATGAAGAACAAGATGAGGGAGAAGCGAGGGTTGGGTAGAGAGGAAGCTGAGAGAGAAGAGTGAAATGATGGTTGCTTCGTCCATCCAACTTACTACTGGAAAGGAGGGGGTTTTGTGATTTGACGGCTTGTTGGGCATTATCGCGGTGCTTCGATCGGGGTAGTCTACCATGCAGTTGGGCACTCTACTACGGAGTAATTTATTGCATGGCTAGTGGACCCTGATGATGGCTGTCCCACACATCGTCGAAAATGAGTAGCAAAGTTCCCGATGACCGTCGAGGAGAATCCGCCTGGTAGAGCGAGTCCATTGTTTTTTTTGAAGAAAAACTGATTACAGCAAGCGTTTCCACTGTTACGACGGAGGAGCGTGAAACGCAGTAGCCACTTGAACATACACAATGCTCCTACTACTAGGCATGTGCAGTGGTTCATACATCAGTACTACAAAATCTTGTTGCTAGTGTAGTAATATATGACGATAACAAATGATGTTGTGCGCATGTCAACTATATGAATAGTAATGTAACATAGTACCACTTTTTCGACTGTCCGGTCGAGAATGAACGGTGAGATCAATGTTAACAGAACTAGGTCTACAGCGCATGGAGAGTACGGTGCTACAGTACTCCACGAAACATGAACCATATGAAGCACGACGACTCAGTGTTAGGCAGGGTGTATGATGGGTGCACGGGATGGGAGCAAAAGTTCCCTTCTTGACCCACTTTTGCGTGTTTGGCAGAGTGCATGAAGGGGTGCATGAGTCCACACTAGTAGGTTAACATAAATACACGAATAGGGAACAACTATATTGAGATGAGAATGCAACCAAACACACCCACACGCTTTGTGCTACAGTGACTGATCTGCATTGTTTGAGTTTGATCCAATGGTCATGTTGTGTCGAGACATGGACATGCCCATGCAGAGGACGCCTAAACACCACCGAAGTCCCTCTACTTCTCGAGGTGCACGACGTTGGTGATGCAAGGTGCAACGGCCCGTAGAGCCCGCTCTTGGTCAATGGGAGCCAGCTCGTCAAAGACAGCGTCCAATGGCACGAATGGATTCCGGTGACGGAGCCCTGAGAGGATTCACCCAGCAACGACGACGACAACCCACAACCCCTCCTTCTCCAGCTCCGCCCCCACCATCGCGCGGAGACGGCTCAGCTCCTTGGAGATATAGGTGAAGAAGGAGACCAGGTCAGGAAGCCGCAACTCGTTGAAGTCGACGGGTTGGTCGAACGGGTTTAGCCCGACGACTGGCATGGTCGCGCTGGCGCGACGGTAGGTATCACGTAGCCGCAACACGTGTGTGGCAACTTGGTCCACCAAGTGGCTGAGGCGATCCTGGACCTCGTCACGATTGGCCCGCTCGCGCTCCAACCGGCTCCCCTGACGGCCTATCATATCTCCCGCTTTCTGCAGCAACGACACCGATGCCTCGAGCATCTTTGTGGTGGACGCCTGTCGCTTTTGAAGCTCCGTGAACTCCCTCACATAACGGAGGAGCATGGCACTCCTCTCCTCCTTGCATGGAGCTGCACGTCCTTGGCCCGGAGCTCCGCATCCTTGGCCTTGAGCTCCTATGTCAGGCGCCTCACCTCAGACTCCGTGATCTGCTGCGCCGCCATGGCACTAGGTAGAAGCAATGGGGAGAGGAAGCAAATGGGCGAAATGGCTGAAAGGAAATGTAATCTATGGGAAGGCGGAGGGAGCCAGCCGAGGAGCGGGGAATCTTTAGGTTTTCACCATGGGAAAACACCAGTCGACGACTTCTCACATCAGGGAGGAGTGGGTTTTATAGGCGGAGTCATCGTGACTAATTACTGGCGCGCCTGCTCCTGTCAATCAAAAAATTTAAAAACTTGCCGCACCTGCCGCACCCAAAGACTAGGGCAACACCACGGTACATATTTAAATTTACCTGATGACAAGGTGATAAAAAAAGGATGAAAAAAATGTGGCGGTGGCCTAGCTAATCGGTCGCACTAGCCCAACTAGCTAGCCACCATGCTTCACTGATGTACTCGGCGGGAAAGGTGGTCTTTCATGATTTGACGACTCATATACTTGCTTCGGCACTACGACTAAGGAGGACCCAGAAAACATGCGGTAGGGTGTCCCACATCTCGGAAGGAAGAATATATGCGTGCACCACCTGGGAGGACCCCGAAACCGCGCGTTAGGGTGTGCCACGTCTCAGCATGGAGGGAAAATGGGCGTGTAAAAATATACTATATCAGACGTAGTAGTACATATGGTTCGACCTCGGGACCCAGCCAGCTGGTCAAAAACACCCCACTAGCCACACAGGTTCATCATGCTAACGTGGTACGGAGGATAGGTGTGGTTAGCTCCGTCTCGACCAGCCACAACGTCTCTTGTTCTAGGCGATTCTTCTATTTTGCAAGATTTTTTTAGTTATAATAAAACCACGGCAAGATAGCGCCACTCTTCATGTGTGACCGTGTGTCTAAAGGTTAGACGACAGAGAGGAGAGAGAGATCGCAGACGTGGGACCCACCAGCAAGTGAGTCAACGGTCATGCACGTGTTGACGAGGCACTCCCTATACACTACTCAACGTAATACTATATAAAATCAAGTTATGGGACAAAGCCAACAACCGTTGTTGTTTGAGGTTATCGACTTACGCTTTGTAGTCCAGGTTGCCAGTTCGAATATTGTCTTTCAGATTTGTTAGTTTTAGGCCCAAATGTGATCAATGACAAGTGGGACCCCCGTGTGTTGTTCCGATATTTCAGTGTATGATGGTTTTTTTGAACAAACATTTTGCGCGGTTAGACAAGTAACACCACGAGTTACATGTATTTTGCAAGTTTACGAACAAAAATGACAGCGACATGGAATATCACATCCACCCCGCAGCTTACATGCTATGGTGATACGAGTTTTTACATCGTTGGAACTGAGATTCAATGGCTTGGGAGTAGTCTTTGTAATTATGCGCAATTTCCAAACTCTCCAAGGTTTTTTTGCAAATAAAACATTTAGGCCTCATGTGTGTCGTTGCATCTTGGATCCAGTGGCTCCCCGTTTCTCATATTAGGTGCTCCCCGTAGCTTAATTAGCCGATACGGTGATACGAGCATCTAGGTCATATGATCTGTGATCAGATGCCACATGCGTAGTACTTGTACTTTCAGCGCAATTCCCAAACTCTCTCAGGCGTAGATTGCAAAAACATTCAAACCTCCTATTGTGAGCCGTTAGGTCTCTGTGAAGTCGTATCACCATAGAATCTACGGTCTGGGGGCACCTCATATTCTCCTGTGCGAGAAAACATCAGGTGCTCTCGCAGCTTGGACGCCACAGTGATACGAGCTTCGAGGTTGTTTGATCTTAGATCCAATGGCATCTGAGCAGTCTTTGTGCTTGTAAGTAGTGGCCGAACTCTTTGGGGGCTTTTCTGCAAAAAAACATTCGAACTACCGAGGAGTTGTTGGGTCACAAATCCAACAGCTCTGAAGAGCTTGTATCACCAAAGCATCTAAGGTGTGGTAGCACATGATATTCTTACATACGGGAGAATATGATGTCCTCCTTCATCTTAGATGCTACGGTGATACGAGCTTCGAGGTCATTGGATATGGGATCCAAGGGCATCTGAATAGGTTTTGTACAAATTGTGTGCAATTCTCAAACTCATCAAGGTTTCCTGTAAAAATATTAAGACTTCCTGTGAGCTCCTATATCTCAGATCTACAAGCTCCAAGGAACTCGTATCAGTATATAGCATCTAAGGTGTGGGGGCAGATGATATTCTCCCGGGGCGGAGGGGGATGTAGAACCAATCGGTGTTTGGGATTGTAGGGACAAATATAATCTAAACAATGCTAAACAGAGCTTCACAATTTTATCTAAGGTCGAGGGGTTAACCCCCGACAATCTACATAGCTCCGCCTAAACACAACATTTGCATGAACAGTAGCACTAGACTTAATATTCATGTTTCAGTTTCCTGTTCATTTTGAATATTGAATTGAGGACCATGCATGTCTTACATTTTACTCCCTTCGTTCCTAAACATTATTCTTTTTAGAGATTTTAAAGGACTGCCACATACGGATGTATATAGACTTATTTTAGAGTGTAGATTCACTCATTTTGCTCCATATGTAGTCACTTGTTGAAATCTCTAGAGGACTAATATTTAGGAACAGAAGGAGTATTTATGAATTCGTGTCATACATGCATGGTTTGGAAAAATAGATGCACTATACTTATTGGATTGTTGTTGTGTTCGTGTGTGTGTGTGGTCATATGCTTGATACATACTCCCTCCGTTTCTTTTTAGTCTGCATATAAGATTTGGTCAAAGTCAAACTTTATAAAGTTTGACCAACTTTATAGAAAAAATATCCACATCTACAATACCAAGGCTATATGGTATGAAAATTAATTTCATGATGCATCTAACAATATTGATTTCATATTGTGAATCTTGATACTTTTCTCTATTAACTTAGTCAAAGTTAACAAATTTTGACTTTGACCAAATCTTATATGCGAACTAAAAAGAAATGGAGGGAGTATAAAGTTTTCTCACCACCATACCCTTCATCTTTTAAATTTGAATTTGCAATGAAAAACTTACTAGGGATACCATGAAATGTGAAATCCACGTCGAGATCACTATATCACAAACTCACTCTAATTCAAGAACTCTCATAAATCAATTACCATGCTGAGATTACTATTTGCAAGGAAAATACGGGCATTGTAATACACATAGATTCGTTCGGCAATTTGAAAGGTTCATTTCGTATACTCGAATGGTAGGACCCAATGGTGTACCAGCCAGACCTTGGCTCGTGTTGATCCTAAAAAAACCGGGCTCCTGTTGACCCTAAAAAAACCGTGCCCGTGTCCTTCTGGTGGCGTGCGTGGTACACACATTAGCCAACCCCAACCAGTCGAGCCTTCGCGTTTCGAGTCGAAATATCTGGCGGCCGGAATTCCAGCCCTAGGAAGTTCCCCTCATGTCCCCGGTCCATAGTGACTACCGGTGAACAATGGAGGGATGCTTTAGTAACTAGACAATGTTACCTACCGTGCGGAGTACGGTTCAATTCCCTCAGTCGCCGCTACCCAAGGTCACCCGTCAATTGCATTGCCTAGTACTAATAGGAGTACTACACCAGGATGAGCACATAATTTAGCCCATTTGTTCGTGCCTAGTACTTGACTTAATATATCAGGCAATGCACTGGCACAGAGGGATTATCCTTTTACTCTGCATATATAACTTGTCTGAAGTCTAACTAAGCAAAATGTTTGACCAAATCCTTTCTTAATAAATACAATAGGAAAGATGTATCGCTCGAAAATTTATTGCATGACGCAGGTTATGATATTTGTTTCGTATCCTGGATTTTAAATTTCGGAAAATCAAAAAGTGACCAGAAATTCATGAAACTGAGCATGGTCACATGATATGGCACAAATATTCCTACGTAATTTTTTTCTTCAATTTGAGACAGCCTGCTTATGTGAAGTTGCACAAATGAAGAGCCAAGGTATTTATTGAAACCGTGGGCGTTTACGTGCCGCCACGAGTCCCACTTCTCATCGGCAGGTGCCGTACGAGTAAGCATGTGAGTTGACGGGAGGCGTGGGAGCAGTCCGCTGCGCCGACTGACAGGAGGCGTGCGAGCAGCCACCGAGAGGCGAGCCCTTTGACCAGGCTCCGCCGCCCACCTTCGTCCCAACTGCTCCCACTTTTAATGTCGCCGGTGCCGCAGTTTAAAATCAACCCCGCACTACCTGGTATCGCTACAATCTTCTCTCTTCCTCTCCGATTCTCCTGTCGTCTACCTCCAACCAGCCTAACCTAACTTTATGCCATGCAGCATCACGATGGTCTGCCCTTAGTCTTCCAGTTTCCTAAGGAAGACACCCAGCCGGAGTCTCAAGAACATAAGGCACTTTGGGATGAGCTTGAACCGGGCTTGCGGGAAGACGCCGCGCCTGTCCCCGCTCCCATTCCGGCTCCCGTCGCCCCGACTATGCCAACGCCCATCCTCGTGGCATTGATGGGCTGGGAACTGCACATTGTCGCCGAGCTTGATGCCACGGGGTTCCATGAGGTCCCCGCCGACTTTCACGCGCCCGTGCACCTGCAAGAGAATGCGCCTGCGCGTGCACTGACGTGCGCGCCCGTGGCGGTGCCCGTGCACACGAATGTCTCTGCCGCACCATTGCCAGCGCCTGTCCCCGCACGGGTGCCAGTGCCCCCCCTCAGCGGCATGGATGGCCACCTTCGGCCGCTTCCTTGCACGAACGCCTGTTGAATCGCTTGTGGAGACCGAAGTCCAGAACATTGTGGCCTTCCTTGAAGCTAGGGCCAACGTCTAGGAGTACGCCAACAACGGTGCAAGATGCCGCCGTCGCCGTCGGTCAGTGGCCCGACGACACACAGAGCACGATAGAGGAGCCGCTTCCCACCGCAAGACGCCCCCGCCGCCGCCGCGTAATCTAAATTTGCCATGAAAAATGTTCGGATTGCCATGCTTACAATCCGAGCGTTTATCATTTTTGTTTATTTTAGATCGATCGTCGTATGAATGTAAAGTCGGAGTCATACTGAATGAAATCTATGGTTTGATCGATTGAATGTTCTGCTAGAGCCGTATCAAATTAAATATAAAACGTCATGAAACCACATGTATTCCTTCTCATCCAACGACCTAGACTGCTTCAATGTCGAGCGCTCAACACGTTTAGTGTGCTGTTAATTTCATACCAAAAATAGTGCTACTCACATAATAACACGCAAATAATATCCTAATTAATATCCGCACGCACTTAATATACTTCCAAATTAATGTGTATTGCACGTACACATTGAATAGTACTACTAGTACGTGAAACTGGTGCCATAACTTGTGAACGCGTCCAGATATGGTCAACGGCAACATCGCCCGCGAGTTCTTTGTGTTTCCCGTGCATCTAAATGCAGAAGGGGAGGAGAGAGAGCACACATGGAACCCACCAGTAAGTGAAGGTCAATAGTACTACGTGCTAACGAGCCGGTCCCACTAATGTAATAAAAATAATATTACATATTATCCATTAAATAGGATGTGGTAATATAAAAACATTATATGAACAAAGGGGGTACAACAAAAATTGTTGTTCTATGTATGTTGCCTATTGACGTGCGGCTTGAATGCCGTGGTCGCATGTTCGATCCTCGTCCTTTATTTTTTAATTTGTATATGGGTCCAAATTTGTTTCATGACAGGTGGGCCCCTTGGTGTATAGTTTGTAGCACTTTAATTTGTGGGTCGAAATTTGTTCCATTCCAGGTGGACTATCAGCGTGTAGTTTTGTAGCTTATTTGTAATAATTGAAGAGAACACCAGAGTTTTTTGCAATAATACCATGGTGCGACGTTGAAGGCGAGAAAGGACGTGGGAGAGAGCGATGACCAAGCCAGAGGGAAATCAATTGGGGGAGGTGCGGGGGTTGCAACGGTGTTCGGAGTAGTTATGGGCCAAATGCTACAAAAATATAATCTAAACCCACCGGAATAAATGCGTACACAAATTAATCCAAGGTTGGAGTCCCCCTTGCAATGTAAATAGCTCCGGCTTTGCGAGGGATGGAGAGGTAGCTTCAATGTGTGGAAGATACAGCATGAGAAAGCGAGGTCAATCGAGAGACAGGTAGATAGAGAGACAAAGTGAGTGTGGTCCGACATTCATTGAAAAGATATATATGCTCTGGAGAGATATTGTCGGATTGACCTTTTGGGAAGGGTGAGGGCTGTAAGATAGAGTTTGAGAGATGATCCAGCCACATACATGTAGATATATTTTGTGCATTGGAGGAAGCAAGGTCAATCGATTACATGTATAAAGGGAGAGAGATTGAGCGAGTGCGGGTCATCGTGCGATTGAAAGAGTGAGACAGGTTGGAGAGAGTAACCTAGATAGACAATGTGCATGAGAGATTATACAATATGAATATGTCGATTTGGGCTCAAACATGGAGATATATCCACTACAAAAAAAACACATCCGTGACATTTTGGGCCGAATGAATTTTTTTTCAGTCATACATATGACACTTCTATGACGATAATTGTGACAAAACCCGGTATCATCATAGATGTGGTGGGCTCCTACTTCTATGACAAAAAATCATGACAGAAAATGGGCTTTTCGTCCTAGGCGGGCCGAAGCCGCAGCTGCATGACATTCTTTGGGCCGTCCATGACGGAAAAAACCATGGTAGAAGCGAGGGGGAGGAAAATTTCGGGGAGTTCCCGGTTACGGTAGGAGGTCGGGGGCCGAGCGATGTGTGTTTCTCTCGTACATGTACGCATGTGTGTGCGAGGCATTGGCTCTAACTGAACCCGAGAGAGGCGTTGGGCTCTAACTAAACCCGAGCGATTGCACTGCAGGCTACGCGTTACTGAACCCGAGCGATCGATCGATGGCCGTTAACTCGGTACTGCTGCTAACTAAAGCCGATCGATCGAATGAACAGCGAGCATTGCGGGGGGGGGGGGGGGGGGGGGGGGGGGGGTGGATGAACAGTGAGAGGTGGCGTTTCCTATGGATGAACAGGACCTCGTGGTGTGGAGGGCTGGATGAACAGTAGACGGTGGAGGGGTGCCTGTGGAGGGGTGGTTGAACAGGACCCCGTGGTGTGGAGGGCTGGATGAATAGTAGACGGTGGAGGGGTGGCTGAACCGTAGCCGGTGGAGTAGCGCGCGGTAGAGGCTGGATGAACAGGAGCCCGTGGAGGCTGGAGGAGGTTAACGGTAGCCCGTGGAGGCTGGAGGAGGTCGACGATGGAGATGAACAGTATCCCGTGGAGTCCCATTTTGCGGTACGCCACACCCCTCCCGATGAACATGACCCCCGTTTTGACCGCAGGAGGTCTGTTTCGTCCGTTTGCGGCACGCCACACCCCTCCCGATCAACATGACCCCCGTTTCAACCGTAGGAGGTCCGTTTCGTCCGTTTTGCGGTACGCCACACCCCTCCTGATCAACAGGACCCCTGTTTCGACCGTAGGAGGTCCGTTTCGTCCGTTTTGCGGTACGCCCGACCCCTCCCGATGAACAGGATCCCGTTTCGAACGTGGCCGGTCGAACACAAGGCCGTTTCCTCCGTTCTGCGGTATGCCAGGCCTCGTTTCCATCGCCTGTTCCGTCCAAGCCCTCCCGATGAACATGACCACGCATTCCGTTCCGACCCAGGCGTTTGGCTCCCATGCGTTCCGTTGCCTCCCGATGAACACGACGCATTCCGTTGCCTCCCCATGAACACGACGATGATGCTATTTCTCCGTTCCGACCAAGCCATGTACATGAGCCCTGGCCGTACGTATGCGCGAGTGGGCGTTCGAGACCCCGCCCGTATGTACACATACGTGGCCGTATTTTCTTTCTTGCACCCTGGCCGTTGTACGTACGTGTACATGCTACGTGCGCGCCTCTACTATGACACATACGCGCCTCTACAACGACACGCGCGTGCCTCTACATCCACCAGTATATATGTACGTACACGTTCACGACTAGAATGACAATGCTACGTACGCTTCGACCAGGTGGGTCCCGACTGTCAGGCACTCCTTGCGTGTGAAGTTGTAGCTGGTGGGTCCCAGCAGTCAGGGGGGCGAATCATTTTTTTGCCCAGACGCACTTCCTTGCGTGTGAAGATGTAGCTGGTGGGTCCCAGCAGTCAGGGGGGCGAATCGTTTTTTCCCGGACGCACTTCCTTGCATGCGAAGATGTAGCTGGTGGAACCCAGCAGTCAGGGGGAAATGTTTTTTCGCAAAATTTGGTGGCCCGTCCGGTGGGTCCCCGCTGTCAGGTGGAGGAATCATTATTTTGCGCGTAATAAGGAGGCACTTCCTTGCTGTGGCCGTGGACCCAGCTGTCAGCCTCTCCACGTACAGTCCACGTCCGATGGAAGTCGTTCCTTGACAACGTTGACCATTCCACGCCAAGAGCACCACGGCGGTGGACGACAGCGAGGACTAGGAAGGGGACGACTCGGAGCCGGGGAAGACACATCAGTGGATGCCCACGTGAAGAGGAGTACGAGGGTTCACTGGTTCGGCTGCGGTGTGAGGCTGCTATCGCTGCAGAATAACAAGGGGTGTGGGTGAGTATAGGGATGGCCTAGCCAGCGGTGGGAGTAGTAGGGGGCGGTAAGGCCTCCGCGGCATCACAACCGGCCACGGGAGGCAGGAGCACGCGACACGACCGATGCTGGTTTGGGCGGCTGGAGCAAGAAGACCAGAGGTTGAAGAAGCACGACGATCGTTGGATGAACATCGTACGGTAACAGGAGCTAGAATCGTTCATATTGACTAAGTTGACAAAGCCCTCCGTCCCCGTCAACTTGGTAGGCCCACAAGTCAGCCTCCCACTATGCTGGGTTCCAGCTGGCAGGGGGAATATTCATTTTTTTGTGCGTAATAAGGAGGCACTTCCTTGCGTGCGAAGATAGCTGGTGGGTCCGACATGTCAGCGGGGGGCACGTTATTTTCACGAAATACAGAGGCCCTTCCGGTGGGTCCCAGATGTCAGGTGGACGAATCATTATTTTCCGCGTAATAAGTAGGCATTTCCTTGTGTGCGGCCGTGGACCCAGCCGTCATCCTCTCCACACACAGTATACTTACGATGGTGTCATTCGTTGACCACGTTGACCACGCCACGCCGAGCGCATCCAAGGTGGTGGACGACGGCGAGGCCCCAGACAGCAACGAGCCGGAGATGGGAAGACGTAGGAGTAGAGTCGCAGATGGAGAGGTGTACGAGGGTTAACTGGTTCTAGTGCGGTGTGGTTCGGCAGTCGGTGGCGAAGAACAAGAGGTGTGGAGGGGTGGAGGGATGGCCTGGCCAACGGTGGAGTAGCGCTTCATAGCGAAGCGTGCTAAGCAGAGCTCCTAGTAGCTGGAGGCGCGAGGTGGCCTCGGCGGCGCTGGAGGAAGAAGACGAGAGATTTAAGATGGATGCCGGTCGTTGGATGTAAATCCAACGGCTAACATGTCAGAATCATTTGTTGACTAAATTGACAACGACTTGCGTTGGCTTCGACCTATTGGCCCACATTTCAGGTTCCAAAAATGTGGCACATATTCAACCCATTTTTTCAGAATATACAGTATTTTTTTGCGCAGTATAATTTACAATCAATTTGATCTTTTTTTTTGAATTACAGCCATTAGCTGGGCTGGGTGAACAAATAATGTAGCATCCATGCGGCCCATTTATTTTATTTCCTAAAAATTTACAGGCCATTTGCACTTTCTCGAAATACATGATTTTGCTTGGCTGATTCTAATTATAATGTTGGGTTGGGCCAGCAATGTTATCAAAAAATGAAAAGGGGCTGAGCATTTTGTTATAAATATATTTAAATAATAAGTGATATTATTACATTCGTCCTTAAATCTTACCAAGCTTTTATACAGAATCACTAGGATTTTCGTGCCAAAACAATCCAGGATTTTATTTGTTAAGAAATTATTTTTATAAGTTAATAAGATGTGGGATATTGTTTTCTTACATATGTAAGTATCTGTTAAATATATGATGACAATAAAAATAATATATAATAACATATAAAATAATTTAAATATATATAATATAGTTAGAAGGGAAACATAAGTTGGACCTGGCGTTCCTATTATTATATAGAAAAATAGAACAGACCTCTGCGTTTTCTTCAAAAAAATACATAAATTGGGCTGCCAAAAATAAAACCTCTGATGGGAGGTCCATAGGCCAGTCGATACATGACGGCCCTAAGAAAATACAAACAGGCCTATGGACCTCCCATCCGAGGTCGTGAGCTGTGCATGTTAAAAATGAAAGCCTAGACGGGGCAGCCCAAAACCACGTCCAACACTTGGCAAAACTTCGTCCCTCGTTTTCTTTATGTTTCGCATACTCGACATTGTGTGGGCATTTTGACTGTTCATCATATGAAAATGCGCTATGCATGAATGTTGATTAGCATGATGTTAACTGGCTGGTAGTTCCATTTTCGACCATGAATTAAACTTCCAACATGATATTAACCATGTTTGAAAAGGCCGTGTTAATATAAAAGCTCTGCCTCTAAAAGTTGCAGTTTCTTCTCTGAGAATCACATTGTCTGCGCTTTTATAGTCCCATGAAACTACATTTTTAAGTGCTAAAAATAGATCTCTAGAATTCATAAAATACTTCATATGCTCAATACTGCAAATCTGAAATTCAAAAGACATTCATATCTGAAAGTACTCTCAAAATACACAACACAAAACACAATTCACAACCTACAAATATTGACAACCCTAAGCTCCTCCTAACAATTCACAACCTACCCGACTATTAGGCTGGGGGCAGCCCCCTCCTATTCCTCGGCGGCAGACAGCTGCCCCGTGAGACGATGTGAACGGCGAGGGAGATGATGGCGGGGAAGCATCGCCGGGCCAACTGCTTTTCTCCTCTTGCAGTTGGCTTCGGTCGACAAAGACTCCACCGGCTCGCTCTGGCAGGACACCCTCACAAACGGCACCCTGTAGATGCTCGATCCTTCAATCTCTGGTGGATGCTCCATCTGGGATCGATACTCCCACCAACGCTCCCTCACGATCGTATTCGGTGAATCCGTTTGCTCTGTGGCCCAGAGGAGCAGCTCTATGTACTCCAGCGCGACTCCCTCCGGGAGTATCACCGCCTTTTCGCTCTGTTGCAGATATTTGGCCATGGATGTCGCCGTCGCCGCTAGTTGGTTCTTGTTGTCAAACCAAGACTGTATCTCCAACATCCTAGCTAGCTTCATAGGGTCGCCGTCTGCGATCCTCACGTAACGGTTGTACTTCTCCATCGATCTACTTCTCCACAGCACCTTCAGTCGCCGGCGGTGGTTTTTGAATGGAAGAGGAGAGGAGCAGCGCTAGTTTTGGATTAGAACGGGAGAGGAGCGACGCTGGTTTTGGACTGGAATAGGAGAGGAAGGGAGGTGGTTTTGAAATGGAAGAGGAGAGGAGCGGCGCTGCATCTAGATTGGAACAGGAGAGGAGCAGCAGTGGTTTAATAGGAGAAGAGCGGAAGAGCGGCGCTGGTCTTGAAAGTATTTTTTGTTGTTTTGCGTATTTTGGGTCAAAGGTTGACCACGTACTGTATTTGACAAGCAAAATGTGAATGCATGTCACCAAAAATTGTATCGTTTGGTTCGTATCTGAATGTACTCTAAAATCATATTATTTTTGCAACGTATAACATATATTTTACGTGCAAAAATCATGGTCAATTATGACCCAGAATAAAAGGGAGACTAGTTAATATGGGGTCGCTTTCTTAATTGAAGGGTAAATTGATTTTGATTTTGATCCGGTCACAGCGCGCCGGTCCTCTCGTCCAATCCTAAATCGCTGCCGCACGCTCCTCTCCCTCTTCTCCATTGCAAAACCACCTCCTCTCCTCTCCATCATCTCCATTCCAAAACCACCGTCTCGCCTCTCCCTCTTATGATGTTCTCCATTGCAAAACCACCTCCTCTCCTCTCCATCATCTCCATTCCAAAACCACCGTCTCGCCTCTCCCTCTTCTGATCTTCTCCATTGCAAAACCAGCTCCTCATGCATGTGGCACGGAGGCGTAGTTGTCATCTTTTTTATCTGAAGCGCTGGGTTATAACATATAACACGAAAAAATGCCACATGACAAGAAATCATAACCTCACTGCCCAAAGGAGACAACATGAATCCCGACGGACAAACTAGACGAGGAACAAAGCTCAAATTAAAGATAAACTCGTAGAAAAGGGGTCTGTCAATAGATGTCCTAATTAAAATAGCCGGCTTGACCTAAAT
Organism: Triticum urartu; assembly: GCF_003073215.2. NCBI lineage: Eukaryota > Viridiplantae > Streptophyta > Magnoliopsida > Poales > Poaceae > Triticum > Triticum urartu. Next base: position 451,241,887 of record NC_053028.1, read on the forward strand.
GGCAGCCGAGTAGTCACTGTTCGTGCATGTGCCCCCAATGACTAGCCCAACTCAGTTGTCGCTGTTTAACCCTCACAGTGATCCGAAGCACATGACACCTAATTTTGCGAGATGACAAGAAAACTTTTTTTAGATTTCTCACCACACCTATAGCAATGTACAACACAGCCTGCACGATATGTAGACGATAGCCAATCCAGGCGTGTCTGTTGGAGTCTGGTCACATGAATGGACGAACTGATCTTCCGTGTCTTGCAGGGATCGTCCAGGTACCAACGTAGTACAACACTTCTCTAGTACTATCGCTCGTCTCCCTCTTCTATTAAGTCACCCGACTTGCGGGGCCGGGGAGTGTGCCTATGGTCGGTTCTCAATTGTCATCCCACATGTGTGTGCAAACGCAATATGACGCGCGTTCCATTCGGAGAGCAGCGTGCCAGACCGACCGACCGTCTGGGGTGCGACGCGAACGCGACGGGCATGCTGTATACTCCGTACACATGTACCGCCGTTTTCTAGACGCTTTGCTCCATGGCGCGGGCACAATCCATGGATACAAAATTAGTATACTGTATACTATTTAAAAGTCGAGGGCGGGGCTTTTCCTGCGCGGTAGGCAGCGGGGCAGTTCCGCCTAGTCGGTTCGACAGAGACACGAGAAGACGAGGGAGTAGGCTGCTGCAAATGTAGGGTTGTGTGATTTGACAGCGAGTTACTGCTGGACAGCTGGGGCCCCATGATCATGGGAGAATGGAAAGCCACTACCCTGCCGTTCGCACGCTGGCAGTTCGCTCCTACTCGTCCCCGCATGTCCTTCAATACTATGGCGGTTTGCTCCTAGTCATCCCGTCCATTCACACTACGGCAGTTCCACTAATCCTAACCCTCCTCCCAAATCCATGGCGTCCCAAATCTCCACGATCGGCGGTGAGTACAAGGTTAGAACCGTCACCGATGATGAGTTCGGCATCATCTACTCCCGTTCTTCCACGACGGTGAAAGGATGCCTTTCTCGCTTCAGACGCATGTGCGAAGACTCAGATGATGAGTGGGTCGCTGGGCTAGATATTGAGTACACCACAGTCCTGGGACCAGAGAAGGATCTAAAGGACGAAGAGAGGAAGAAGCCCGCCGTGATCCAGGTTTGCGTGCATGACTTATGCTTGGTCTACCACATATGCCATGCCGACGTTGAGTGCCAGGATTTTAAGGACTTCCTCCAGAGCAACCTAGTCAAATTCGTTACTGTAGACTTTGGTAACGACAAAAAAGTCCTGCGTCAGATAGGCCTCGTTGTAGGCAACACCTTCGACCTCCGGAAGAATCGGCTGGTGTCCTCTCGTCAGCCTTCAATGCTGACCCTGGCAGGAGCCATGGTTCATCCTTCGTACGGTAAACTGGAGAAACCTCCGTACATGTTTCATCGTCATGCATGGCAGCGGAATGTACTAGATATAGACCACATCCACTATGCTGCAATGGATGGCTACCTTTGCTTCAATATCTACAAGAGTTGGATGAAGAGCAACAGCCAAGTGTGCGGTTCAAGCAAAGAAGTATCAGCCAAGAGGAAGAGGGACAAGGACGAAGTCGAGGATGTGGACGAGGACTCCGAGTAAGGTGGCAGTGTCGTTGCTCATGGTGGTTCTAAAGCAGTGTCTTCTGGAATAGTTGCAAAGTTTAATTTCAGGTGTGCTTAATTTAATTTGAGGGGTGTGTTGTGCTGAGCCCCCAGCAGAACTATGTTATGTTTCTTCTCATTACTTTAACTCTTTAGTATGTACATACTAGTATTCCTTATATTTCATCTTTTAGTTGGTATAGTACTACCACTCGTTTCTTCACATTATATACGTACAATATATATGGCCAACATCATATAGCCAGCAATTTAGTTGTCAAAGAATTTTAGGGTGCTTAGTTTTGTCAAAGAATTC